>NW_009606394.1:0-16377 GCF_000690535.1 Cariama cristata | reverse complement strand
AGAGTGAGATCACAGATTTAAAACGGACTCTCCAGAGCTTGGAAATTGAACTACAATCTCAGCTTGCCATGGTATGTTCCAAGGAAGCTGCTAACTAGTCAGAGTAAATTTTTCAACTTCAAAAGTGTTGTTAGATCTTAGACTATTCTATAGGATTTAAGATTTGCATTTATTTCCTATTAAATCCTGCATTCTTTCAGTTTCTAAATAGCAGTAATATATATAATTGGATTGCAAGTAGCATGTTATAAAGCAGATGAACTTTTATGTTCACATTCAGTGAAACAGCAAAGGCCAGTTTTCAAACTGGTATTTCAAGGAAAAAATACAAATCTCTAATGAGGCTATACTTACTCGCATTAAATTATTTCAATTGGCTTTGTCTTTGTAAATAATTTTTTTCCTCAATCAGAGATTATTTAATATCCTTCTTACACAGAAAAAATCCCTTGAAGACACTTTAGCAGAAACGGAAGGAGGTTACTGTGCTCAGCTTTCACAAATGCAACTTCAGATTGGGAATCTGGAGTCTCAGCTGTTTCAGGTCAGGGCTGATATGGAGCGCCAGAATGCAGAGTATCAACAACTTCTAGACATCAAGACTCGCCTGGAAATGGAGATTGAAACCTATCGTCGCTTGCTGGATGGCGAGTTTGTGTAAGTAACTACTTTACATAAAATATCTCCTTTGTTTTATTTTCTGTAGCAATCTCCTTTCCAGGAAAAAAGTAAAAACAAGTGGTACGTTCACCAACAGATAGTAAGGCACATACAATGATTCTGAAATAATACAGGTATCCTGTAACGGAGGAGAATGAACCATTCTGCTCAGTATTTAAAATAACCTATCAATGCCAACAGGAAGGGAATTTCTCCTGATCCTGACAAACATTCTGCAATATTGCGTCTCTGATTCACTTTTAGGAGCGCAGGACAGGGAGTTACATTTGAAAGCTCATCCTTGACAGGGTCCAAATCACAAACACAGTCACTGGATTCTTCTCAGGGTAGGTAGAACTTGATTGAATAAAATTTTGTTTCTAAAGCCATTCTTATAAATAATTCATGCTATTCTGTTTAACTACATCATAGAGTTCATTATAACAAGAAGCCAATTTGAAAGGAAAAGGACGTAACTGTTCTTGTACGCATGCTGCTCTATTTTATAATTTTTAACACTTTGATAAATATAATTTTTTTTGTTTATGATGTTTAGATCCTACCAAAACTAGAAAGATCAAGACAATTGTCGAAGAAGTGGTAGATGGAAAAGTTGTTGCATCCCACGTTAAGGAAGTTGAAGAGAAGATATAAGGCACAATCTGATATTGCAAAGGATCCATTCACTCCATGTTTTTTCAAAGCCAAAATGGATAAATAATTTTGTTCTTTTGTATGAAGTGGTAAAAATAGATTGGCTTTTTACTAAGATTCTTTTACGTAAAACAAAGCATGCATTTTCATTCTTAGAAGTCATGCAATGTATTTTCTGCTTCAGTCTATTGGTATTACCTGTATTATTTTCACACATTTTAAATGTATCATCAATTCTTTGCTCAATAACTAGAAATATGGTGCACATATTAGGCATTCAATTAGATATGCTTTTTTATAATTTTTAGTAATTAATAGATAAAATAATTTTGCTATTCTAACCTCATTTTCCAGTTTTCTTGACTAATAAAAAGGACTCAACAAGCTTTAAGACATTAGCCTCCCTTTGTTCTTCATTCAGGACCGCTGCTCCTGATCCATATTTGCCATTTTCTGGGTATCCTGCTTTACCATATATACTATGTGTATAGTATAGCACTCCCCATTAATTTAAAGAAATTACTCCAATGCTATGACACATACATGTTAAAAAACTGTTTAAATGTGTGATTAAAGGAATACTTGCTAACTTATTTAAAGCTATCAATTTAAGAGAGAAGTTTTTGCAAAGAGAACAACATATTGTAGAGATTGCAACTATGGTGGAAAAGAGGGGATCGCCTGGTGCTGAAGCACTCAGCACCGCCAGCCATGAAACAGTGGTTCCCCATCCCCAAGTGCCATCTGGTGGGAGCACAATATCATCTTTTGAAGTCTGAATCTGGATTCTGGATGACCAACTCAAATGAACTATTTAAAGGAATCTCATTCAAAACAAAATTATGAACGAAAATACAAACCCCTTACAATTTACACCTAAGCCTTTCTTCTTGAGCCAAAATGCTGACAATTTTTGTGTGATTCTCAGATAAGACAAGGAAGTTACTGTGACCTCTTACATGTATATTACTCTAGAATACAACTGTTCTGCACATTCTATCACATCTCTTGAACGCTTGACCCAAACAAGAAGTTTAATGGGAGCACAAAGTTCATACTGTGCTTCCATTCTGCCTTTTGTAAAACCCACTACTAGCATTTTTTCTGCTTCCTGCTTTGAGCCAAAAAAAGCCAGGGTAATTAAAACAATAATCAAAGAACTAAATCAGCATAGTAGAACTGCAACATCTAAAATCCAGTCAGTTAAAGAAAAAGCACAAAAGATAACCAAATAAATGAATATATATATATCTTCTATATATGCCAGTACATATGCCATATACATCTTCTACATATTCCAATACAAAGAGGGAAGAACTTGAAAACCTCTTGAGTAAATGCACCATTTTCAACAGTTTAAGGAAGCAATTTCTCATCTAAAACCATGGAACACAAGTGTACCTTGTTTTTTTCAGGCTTTAAAAGCAGTGCTGATAAACAAAAGAATCTTACTACATGTGATGTATTTCAATAATATTTTTTACTGTTGCAGACTACATTTTTAAAATTAAAATAATCACAATATAAATTAAAATAATGATATCAGAAATAGAGAAGTTGAGGTCATTTATGTAGCTGGGTATGATTACCAAGAGGACCATTATAGAGAAATTTTAAGACTATAGACTGAAGGAAATTTTTTCTTTTCCTAAGACAGGGCAGCATTCATCATCTTTCTTTCCTATCCATAATTTTTTTCTCCTGTGTGGAAAACCTGAAACCATGTCATCTTCGCCTTTATTGACAGCATCTCCATGCTGAAGAGAAAAATGTGTCTCTTGTCTTCTTCCAAAGACATATATCTTTTCAGAATAATTGTATACAAAGAAATATGAAATAATGTACATACTTCAAGGACTGCAACTGTGATTGCTGTGAAATCATTATTCCCTACATCATTCAATGTAGATTTCCACTGAATAATCATGTAGTTTACCTACATACACATTAATCCTGAATTTAACATTATGATCTAAAAGATTACTTAGAATTGCCTACAGTACAGTTTTGATGTATGTAAAATCTAGAAACCACTCTAGCTATTGTCTTGTGAGAAAGCAACAATGGTAAACCAAAGCAGTTTGCAATCACTATAGCATTATTATAGTGTATCACAGAATCCAAATAATTGTTGCACAGTACCTGAACTATAAAGTTAACTAAAATCCAACATCTGTAATTAAAAGTAGCTAGAATTCAAAATTGTATAAATCCTAGTAAAGATACAATTGCTTACACCTACCTACCTTTACACTCAGGGATCTCATAGCCAGATGTTCCCTTTACACCTGAAAAAAAAATGGAAAATGTTTAGCTCCTGGTAAGGTGAAGATTCATCCATACATGCTTGTTGATGCATAAAGTTTGGTTTGTGGGACCAAATCCAAAATCCCTGCAGACCTCTATACTGTATTTCAAATTTACACATTTCTGGATTCACTTCTGGATACTAGACAGCCTTGACTTCGCCTGATGTAAACAAAAGTTCTGAGTCTCAGGGGAACTGAAAGCAAACTGTAACCAATCAGTATTGCAATGCAAAGAAAAAGGAAGATTTTAAATTACATTTCAAGTTCTTATTTGCTCAAATACATAGGCTCTTCCTATTGATGTTTATACTGTCCTAAGGTATAGTATCTTATGTTTGATGGATTCGTAATGTTTTTATTATGTGACTGTTCTCATACCATCAAGGAAAAACACTGTCAATATTTTGGTTTTAGAACTACATAAAGCTAGAATAATTAAGACACTTGTAGAAAAGATAGTGGACAACAAAACATTCTCATTTCAGTCCAGGTCAGCTGAAAAACAGCCAGCTAAGAAAAATAAAATCAGAACACAGGATCCTTTCACATGTGCCAGCAGACAGAGCCAAGAACAAGAAAGCCTATGCACACAAGGAGACTTTTAAGTAGTATAATACAAGAGTAGTGTCTTGTAAAAATATACTGCCTTTTTTTTTTTTCCTCATTTTACTGATGTATATTCTTATTTGGAACTTAAAACTGCATTCTCTTTAGTGAATTTTTATTTTTTACTGAAATCTGATTTTTTTTTTTACTAAATATCTGGTATTGCACATTACTGAAAAAACTTTGAAAAACAGGTAAGAGCCGTTCTTAGCAGACAAGATCATTGGGGTCATACAGTGGCTACAGTGAGCCAGGAAATGAGGAGTTATTTGCAGAAAATACAGTACAGCAGATAACCTATACTTTCTACCTCCCTGGAAGCTGTCAGCAAAGGTATAAGCATCTTACATACTCTGTATATTCTGTGACCTGAACACACTGACACATGGCAAAAGTACTGTAAACACCTTCAGAGACAGACCACTGTCTGACAGCAGTTAGCTGCGTTTGAAGTGTCAACTCACCACAACTTTGCACTCTGCAGAAGAGGAGCCAAACCCCTTGCCACAAGGTGCACAAGCACTCTATATCTCTAGTAGTGCTGGCTCCTCTCCCTCTTTTTGTGCTCCTGCCCACCAAAACACTGAAATGTTGGGTGAGAGGATGTCCAGGAGCCCAGCTCTTTTTCAGTCTAGGACAGTCCTAAACAGGAGATCAGGTCAGCCACCTGAGGCTTCGCCTCATGGAGTCTCAAAAACCTTCAAGGATGGAAATCCTGTAACATCCCTACATAACCTGCTCCAGTGCGGCACGACTGTCTGGTGAAGGCCCATTCCAGCAGCACTGCCACCAACATAGGTGTAGTGCCGGGAGGCTGTCCCCTTCCCCTCTGCAACTGCACTCGCACGCTGTGCCCCAGTAATTTTGTCCTTTGCTTTGTGTCTCTTAACCTCACATTTCTGAGGTTATAAAAACCCCACAGTTATAGTGTAAGAAAAACATAAAGATATTGTCGATACTCATTTCGGCACACAATTTAGGAATAATTATTTTAATCGCTGCAAAAGTGACAGACCTTTACTTTATTACACTTGCTTTTAGAAACGATAGGAAGCCTCTGACCTTCCAGTGCTTCGTCAAAAATCAAGCTCTGCAGCTTTAAAATCTGCCCGTACTCTCTCTCTCCTCTCGCTGGAGGCAGGGAAGGCTCTGCAGCAGCCGGCTCATCCTATCACTAAGGCTCGGTTAGCCAAGGTGGAGGATGGGAGGAGAATGGAACTGTCCCAGCTCCTCCATGAGATCAGGGCAAAGTATGAAACGCTCATCACCAGAAATCAGATAAAGACCGTCATCTCAGCAAGGACCCAGGTAATGACTGCATACAGCCATACACCTTCCAGAGTAAGGAGACAATCCCTGTCTATACAATTCCTCCCTCAGCCTCTATGAGGTACAGTATTTCCTTTTCAATGCAGCATATTATTGGGGAAGGGATTTTACTGCAGTAAGAGGTGAACTAGAAGATACGGAAATAGATTTTGGTTAGGGTATGAAATTCACACTGAACGAATGCTGTAATTCATCTGGATGTTTTTCTGTACCTGCAAGAGTGATATTGTTATGATTTAAAGGATGATGGCATATGCTGTAACATGGTAACCTCTAGCACCATTTAGTTATCCCAGAGGAAAAGAGAATCTTGAAAATCAAAGGCAATGTAAAGAATCCATTTATATAGAGAAAGCTTTACCCTTTTTAGCACCTACATTAAAGAAAACTGCCTTTTCAGGAACTATTTTATATTATCCACAGTAAAACTGTTATACTCTTCAGCAAATATAATTTGTTCTTTCATACAGATTGATTAAATGTTATCAACACACAATGCTACTGTTACAGATTTACATGCAAAACATCTCTAAAACCCAACTGAACTTTGAAATAAAACGGCAAAACAATATTCGGCCATCAAACATCAAGAAATCCAGGGTGAAAATTAGGTATTATATCACCTTGTTGTACTTCTTAGGCATTGCAGAAATTCTGAAGGTTTATTTTAACCACAGGCCAGACTACTGCTGCAATCTGGCTGATCTACACAGTAATCCAATGACACACAGCAGCTATAAACTAGATAGTTAAGTTTATATTTGTGTTTGGCACAAAGCAGCCAATATATATTGATATACTCTTGTCACATAAGTTCTGCAGTACCCAGGCAAAAAAGGGTAAGCAAAGAATACTGAGTGTTCACTTGTGGATTAGCCAAATCTAGATTTTTCACCAAAATGATGGCATGGTAAAATGACAATAGGTCAGTATGTTATGGGAGAAAAAAGAAACTTAATTGACTTGCTTCATAAGACCTGAACTAAAGAGTTTATTTTCTCAGAGTTGATGGCATCATAAGAACCTACATAAAGCAGTAGAATATGCAAAAGAACATGTATTGTTTCAAGTGCTTTTGGTACCTTCACCACTTGCAGTAAAACTTAAAAAGGAAAAATAACTTTCATAAGCAAAACAATCATTCTAGAAGTTAAATGCATGAAGATATTATCCAAATCAAAGATGAGCCCAATCTAAAATGACCCCACACATGCTCAGGATTGGCTTAAAAAAACTACTTTTAACAGGATTCAAAAAAAGCAAAAAATCCACATTTTCTTGCAAACACAATACAGTGCTTGTTCAACTATTTCCTTTTTCCTAAGAATAAGCTTCAGCCTTAAGGGTGGCAAATTATCTCAAATAATATTTTAGATTGGGATTAAGCTTAGAACAGGCACTGCACTTCTGAAGTGTCACATTTAACAGAGGTGACAGCATACACTCAGAGAACATGCTAATTTTTCCTCCCTGTGATGGGTAAACCTTAAATAACCTGTCCTTAGAGGACAAGGAAAAGTTGTAGATTTGGATAAAGATGGAATTCATATTTCAATGAATGGAGGTACTTGCTCTCAAATGACAATCTGAAATCTAGTCAATGACTAGATCAGGCAAAAACATAATTACAGCAATAGTCAACTGTGATATATTCATGCAACCACTCAAAAGGGCTCCCTCTCATTAAAGCTGTTCTTAGAAATCAAAAATACATTAAAAACAAAGAACCTTAGTCAAACCTGGAAGCTTGAACTGACTGCAGTTCCTCTAACTTCCATGAAGTTAAGCCCATTTACTCCAGAGGTGAGTAGGATCTCAGTACAACTGGTTAATTTGAATGGGAATTCCTCTACAACAAATTTGATAGGGATAAAGATGTGGCCAACTACTTCCCAACAAACACAGCAGGGCAAGGGCTTCTCATCTACATGGTACATAAAATATTAACTCATTACTGTTAGCTTTAACAAATTTATATGACTTAAAAAATCCCAACTAGATATATTAAGGTATCTATTTTTATTATTTGAATATTTTTTAATATTGTTATCTTTTTTACATCCCCTGTAGCTAGAAGCAGCTACAATTACAAGAATGGACAAAGATGCAGAAGCACTAAAGGCAGCCAGAGCAGAACTCTGTGAAGCGAGACGGCAGTGGCACCACATGCAGATTGAAATTGAATCTCTCCACGCTGTGGTAAGCATCATAAAATGAAACTTGAAATCTCCTGGAGAAAATCCATCTTTTTCTTGATGTAAACTATTCCACAATTCAGTTCCTGTAACAATCACATCCACTATACAGCGGAAGTACAAGACAGAGAGAAATGCATATCTTTGCAGTGGACTTTCAGCTCGTCGCACAGAGCACTAACCAACAAGCAATAACCCAGTCATTGGCTCATGTTGAAGGGTATCATGTGTTTTGATTCAGGATCTGCCATTCAATAGAAACATCTTGTCATGTTTTCACACCTGCCAAACGTATATTTGCATGATACTCCCTTATTAAGGTCCCGGTCATTCTGCCTAACCAATTTGCATCAGGTTTATAACTTTATTTGAATGTGTGGACCAAATTTATCAATTCATTCATGATATATTTTCAGGAATTTACTGAATTCAGTAATATAGATAAGCTACAAGAGCACACAGACCACTCAGTTTTCGTACAATACTGAGCTGGGTATCGTTTCAACCAAACAGGTAAAATCAGAGACCTGTGAAAACAATGGTAGTGGATTGCTGGTACAACAAAAGGCTACATTTTCTTATCCTGTCTTAAATTATTACAGATTTTACTGGAAAATTTCTCAGCAAAAGTGTTATCTTGAAAGTTTTACTCCTGTTCCTAAAGAATATACTTAGAAGAACCCGTGTAAAAATACACAGATTGTTAATGAAAAGTACATATAACATCTTTACACATATACTTTCCAAATCTTAACATATGAGTTCAATTTCACAGGAAAAGGGTTTGGAACGTTCATTGCGTGCCACAGAGCAGCAGTACCACATGCAACTACAAAATTTAGAAGCTGAGATTGAATGCTTAGAGAAGGAGCTACTGGAAGTGAGAAGAGGTATTGAGAAACAGCTTCGAGAGCATGAAATTCTCCTGAACACAAGGATGAAACTGGAGGAGGAGATCGCAACATATCGCAGTCTGCTTGAGCAAGAAGAGAACAGGTACCTGCTGTAGAGGAAAAGTACACAGATTTATCTTCCATTTCAGAACTTCTCATTGAAATAACCATCAGAATTGTAAATATATGAACCAATCATTAAAAGAATTACAGTATAAAATCCTTAGAAATGGTTTAGTTGTAACTTAACTTCACTGATTCCACGGTTTCTGGAGGTCAGAGTATCTCCACGAGGCATTGCAGATAATAGCACGCTTAATGCACCCTCACTCGAGGCCCCATGTGTTGACGTAGACTTTGTACCCCATTCGCTGCCTGATGTGGGTTCTGTTTGTCTCAGACCATTGATGAAGCAAGTCCACACCCGTGAAGTTCTGGGAGAGGAGTTCATGTCTCATCCCATGACAGATGTCCGTCTGCATGTGGAGTTCATACTACTCGGTATCACTCAAAGTGTGTTAAGGCACACATCAGGATGGTATTTAAGAACATGCCTTCCAGTGACACTTTGCTGTGGTTGTAACTCTTCATGTCTGCCCTTTCCCTGGTACACAAGCACCAGTATTTGGAAATGTAGACATGAAAGAGGCAGCTTTACAGATGTAAACAACAAGGAGGATACAGAAAAGGCAAAATATCATGGCTTGCACTGGTATCTTAACAAAACCAGACACGCGACTCTCAAGTCTTTCAGTGGAACATTGCCTCCCTCAGTCTTTTCTACAGAAAGGGAGAGTTTCAGTCCAGGAATCTCACACATCTGCATAAGAAAATTCCAAACAGGGGAGTCAGTTTCAGATTTAATGCTTCTAATTCTGTGAAAATACAATTCAGTACTAATAAAATTAAATAACTCTTCCTAGCACACAACAAACTGACTAAAAACTGTCCAAAAATAATGAACCAATTGCACAGATATTTTCAGTAAGTTTCTTGAGTTCTATACTCAGAATGAGAAATCCTAACAAATAGTTACTACAATCAAACAGAACTTCTCATCGCTCTCATATTTTTAAATTTTTCATAGCTGTTCGTAAGACAAGTTTTGGATTAAAGTAATTCAATATCATTAATGACTCTAATAATTCTTATTTTTGCAGGTTTCGTTGCTCTGTACCTGACCAGAAGGATGACAAAAAGCCTACCACTAGCAAGATTGCCTTCACACTGCCTTCAAGTGAGTTTTTAGACCCTTTTCTCTCAGGGGATTATGACCTTAAAGGAGGTTCCTAACTGCTGACAAATTACTGGATATTACAAAAGGATCATCTTCCAATGCAGCAGAAGGAAAAATACCTCTAGGTGTTGCATCCTGACCTTACTCTTCTGCATGCCTAGCCTATCTGCATTTTCTTTTACAGATGGTGTAAAGAAGCACGAAACTGAGAAGATGGAACTGATGACAAAACAAGCAATCCTAGATGGAAATATTATGAAGGAAAGCGCTGAAGCTCATGGCACTGTACAGTAAGCTAAACATGAATTTAAAAAAATAACAATTGAAAGTAAATGGTGGACATTACATTTCAGTAGCTTTGAGTTTTCCTTTATTTACTGTCTGTTATATCATGCCCATACAGCCAAGAAGCTCCAGAATAACAGTGAGAGTTCTTGAAGGTATATTGAATGGCATGTTTTAACAATACATTAAATTTTAAAAGTTCTTTTTATTAGCATTTACTTCATAAGCTAACAATATCATGATGATGCTTCTGATTTGTAATTTCTATTTCTGTTAAGAATGAAACTATGAATAATTCATCTAGATAGGGCTGAAAGCAAAAGAGCCCATACCATGTTTGCAGAGTCCCTCTGGGGCATATTTATGCACATAAATTCAGGCTTGGCTGCTCTAACTTGCTATTTGGCAACTCTTACTTTTCACCAATTATGAACAGGGAACAGAGAGCTTGGCTCCTAAGTGGGCATGTGAAAGTCTGTTAGTATGTACTATTCACCTTAAATTACTTTAATAGTATTGGATTGCCTCATTCTTTTTTTTTTCCTGCTGCTCTTTAAGCTCTTTAGTAGGCTAGCATTTAACATTACATTTAAAACAAGCTATAGTGTACTGTGTCACTAATACTTAACTGTAATCAGCTGTTGAAAACATGTAGAAATTCAGATGAAAGATTAATGCCATCATATGGTCCATGATACACAGTCCATACCTGAAGCTTATTTTCATACATAAGCTTTATTCATCTTACACAGCCAGCCAGATTGGCATGGGGCTACTTGGCTGGGTAAAGTGTAGTCTACCCAAGTAAGGGCCCCAGAGTCAGACTTTTAGATCCAGATCCTAACACATACTTAGAGGATTAAATCAATAGGATTTGGGTACCTAAACATTATTGAATCAGCTGGGTTTTCAATTCTCTGTATTTTATTTCTGACTTTTTTTTCTTTTTTAATTTAATGTAGATCTCTGTTCTGAGGTTTGGATCTGAACTAGATTGTCCTCCCTATTTCGAAGGCTTTCAGATGCAGGAATTCTGTCCTGCCCACTATAGTACAGAGGTTTCTTGCAAAGTTTTTGAGCTTGGATTCCAAACTTCCTCCTTGGAAACAAACTGCCTGATGTGTCTGGAGCAGTGGTTTTGTATCTGTGTCTACTTAAAAGTACAAACCCAAGAATATAATGAACTCTCACCCTTTATTTAGCTTTTCTGGAGAATGAACCTGTGTTAAAAAAGAAAAATTCTGGTGTCTCAGTACCCATCTAAAATAACTTAACACTTTATTACACAATTTTTCTCCACATTTCAAAAGCAGTCCTGAAGATAGATAATTCACATTGCCTACAGGATCATAAATACATTTGCTTTATTGTTTCAGGACAGAGAAAGTGGATGAAGTTATTAAAGAATGGGAAGGTTCTTTCTTTAAGGACAACCCTCGCTTAAGGAAAAAATCCGTTTCATTGCGCTTTGATCTCCACCTAGCAGCAACGGATGAAGGATGCTTACACACTAAAAAGAAAACTCTTCCCGACATTGAAGTCAGGCTGGTAATGAGGAGATCTTGCAGTATTCCTTCTATCAAACCTTAACCTACAGCAAATTAACCCAAAGTTCATCTCCAACGGGCTCTGGAAATAAATTGTAGATGGACTTAGACAGCCTGCTATCTTGTTAAAACTACAAAATCTTACTAAGTACTTTGATTAATACAATAAAAACATACAAGTCTTTTAAAAGAAAGGGAGAAGAGCAAGAAAGTTAAGATTCCAAGAAACCTAACTTCTACTAGTTTTATACTCTGGGTGCAGCCCTTTAGTTTTCTCATTATTGTTGTTGTTTTGTAGTATTTCACCAAATATTAAAAAAATTAAACTATAACTTTATACTTTGACATATCCTGCCTTTGTAAAAGAGAACTTGTTTTCTCTTTCTGGAAATGAAATGCATATTTCATTCTCTTAATTATTCAATATTGCATACATGGAATGACTGATGAATCCTTGTAGTAATTTATATCACAACTGTCATACTTCTTGAAATATATTTTAAAAAAACACTTTCTAACAGCAGAAATTACATACAAAGATGCTTTTAAAATACATTAACTATTAACAAAGAATTTTCTTTTAAAAGTGGCGGTTATTTTTAAATTTTTTTTAGACAACAACTGAGCAAAAATGTCTTTCCCTTATATAATTATACACACATTTTTTAAAAGTGTTGTTACAAACCAGTAATATTTTAGCCATATTGATCCACGGAGTTTGAAGCAGTAATTTCCTCTGGAAATCAATCATTCTTTTATTTGTTCACACATATCTATACTACAGCTTTCTTAGCCATAGCAAGTAAAATTATACCCTTCAATGTTCAATGTAAGGAGTCAATCAAACATTTTAATGCTAGTATTCAATTAATTTGGTATATTATAACAATGTGAATTAAAATATCTTCAACAAATTCCTCTTCTGACAAATCCTATAGGTAAGTTATGCTCTTGACCTAGTACACATAACAAGTCACTGTTATGCAACTACTATACTAGGTGCAACTACTATAGCTTCAAATTAAATGGACAAAATAAGGGCTACCTATTCAAAGTAAAATTCTGCCATACCATTAAGTATCCCCCGCTACTACTCAAAGTAGCTATGGGAAAATACGAAGTACAGTAGATGATCTTGCATCGGTACACAGAAAAAAACAGAAATACACACTCAGACATACTTCTTTATAACATTATGAGACAAATTTCAAACAAAAATTCAAACAAAATTGTATTAAGATAAGAATGATTGTTTATGAGGATTTTTAAGAGGCATGGATGTCAGAAACTCTCACCAAAATCACTGAGATTGCAGGGTCTCAGAATCTACAAAAACCACATACCATATTTGCTGGATTCACAGCAGCATGTAAAAGATTAATTTAAGTGTCAGTATTTGCCTTATTACTTAACGGCATGTGTTACAAAAACTGATACTACAAATTCTTTCTGTGTTAAGTTATGCTTCTATCTTCTGTTAATGGTAAGAACAATGCATTTATATTGCCCACGGTTCTATATCTACTGTATGAAGCTGGCTAATTATCACTAACCTTGATACTGATCTGGTGTTGTTAATACTTGAGTATTTGGCATCCTGAATGTATTAGCCTGCTCTAGTATTTTCACTATGCAGCTTTTTTTTGTGCTTATACTCTGTACATTTTACAATACTTGAATTTAAACTAAGTTTTAATTGCTTTAAGGCACTTTAAACAGGGATACGAATTTACCAAAGTAAATTATAGTATTACAATAAAAAAAGTATTAAAATTGAGTTTGCCCACGCATATTTTGTGAGTTTTAATGTGTATACCTTAAAAGGAAAGAAGTAACAGAAAAATACAAAATAAAAGTTGTAGGTAAGAAAATCTGTAGTGCTGCAACCAAGTGTTTTCTAAGCTCTCCTCTACAATTAGAAAGACACAAATTCCCTAAGGAGCTTTATCATAACATGTAAGGTGAGTGTCCTCCTGCTACAAAAATTACTCTTTTTCTGGTAAATCCAGTAACCCTGACTAGACCTAAAGTCCTTTGTTCTGAGTAGGGCACAAGAAAGAACAGAAGACAGCATCTGGGATACATAGTTTACAATCTAAAAGATAAGCTGACAGGCAAAGAGAAATAGCAAGCAAATATGTAACAGAAACTTAGCTTAATACATATACCTTTAAAACTGGTTAGGCGGATTTCCTCATGCAGGAAGAGCTTGCATAGGCATATAAAAATTACTGTACAAATACACGGAAGGTACTGCCACCTCTACAGTAAATAGTAATGGAATAATCTTACTCACAGATACATTTTTTTCTTTAACCAGGGGGTGTTTGGCTTATTCTCTGACCTATGGTACTTCCTGGGGTATTATCTTCTCTAGCGTTAACTCTAGATTATTTTTTTTTTCCTAATGACAGAAACCTCATCCAGCATAGTACAGAACACATACCTGACTTCGCCTTGCCCTACAACCTCCATGTTATTTTAGAAGAGAAAAATTACTGTGTATCTATAGTAAACATTGTCTGGCATATTAAGGAACTAGAAAAAAATGTTGACCTTATTCACGTATGTTATTTCATCCATACAATGACCTGACCCCAATGACAGCACAAGAACATCCTGAGCCATCCTGTGATGAGAAATTTATTCCACCCACAGAAGTTGCCATTGTTTAACACTGGACTCAACTGCTCATGAAATACACAGCTTCTGTTTGAAGTTTGAAACAACTGGCATAAACCCAGTCATACTGTTTTATGATCATGAAACCTGATGCTCTAAGGAGAAAAAAACAAAACAAAAAAAGACTGCAGTTTAACAGCTGTTTTTGTTAACACACCACATGCTGCAGGCAGCCCCCTCTTGCCTGTTCAAGGCTATTTTCTTCATGTGGGACTTCCTGACGCCGACTTCATTAGCTGCATTAAGAATTGCTGCTACTCTAGACCTGCTTCTAAGTGTGCATCCTGGTTTTAACTACATTTTGTCCCCTTACAGTACATATGTATCTTTTGCATTATTCACAAATTCCATCTCTTCAAACATAAAGAGCTTACTCTTTTGTTCATAAACTACACAAACTTCCACTAGTGTCAGTGTGAACTCCACACAGGCATAGGAAGAAGTATTCACAATAACATCTCACCTGGATTTTAGGACACTTTAAAGCTGAATTAAAAAATATAACACTGAAGCTTGATAATATGGCAAAGAATTCTTCACTTCTGTGCTGCTAATTAAATTCAGGCCAGCTGAGCTACTGCCATCTAATACCTGCAAATGTCTGACAGAAAAAGGAGTTTCATTTTCTCAACCTACTTTCCAATGAATATATGTCCTCATTACAAAGCGCATGAAACTCTTGCTAATTAAAACAGTTGGATAAGAGCCAACTATTTAGAGCCCCCTGGTTAGTATGATGCAGTATAAACAATCCTATTAAATCAGTACAACTACTTATGTCATACAGTATATTAAAAAGTGTACACCGGCAAAACCTTTCACTATCACAACGTGGAAATTAGGCAAATAGAAAAGTAAAAAACAAAAACACAAAACAAAGTAAGGAATACATTGCTGGCTTTGAAAACACGTATCATGATTCAGAACTATTAGCATGGAAAGGGAGTATCAGCAAACTCACTTTGAACACCGTAATAAATATTTCAAAAAGCTGCGCAAATTTAGAATTTATTCTAACGTTATCAACATTAAGTGCATTTTAAAACTATCAACAAAACCATGTTATTAATAAACTAGAGATGAAATGCATGAAGCAGTCAAATCTAAGGGAGAGAAACAGATTATTTTTCACCTCTAACAAGTATTTTCTCACCTTTTCTTACAAATATTCCACACAGGTGAAACTGATAGACTAAAGAGGCATATTTGGCTGGCTGACTGAGGAATCTTTTCAATTCTTACTTTCTTTTAATTATCAAATCGAAGTCACAGATTATTCTGCTGCATGTCAACAAATTTCCATTGTGGCCACAGATAGCACACACTGTGGGCAGATGAGGGCAGAGTTCTTGTCTCTTTACTTGTTCATAAAAATATGCTTATTTAAGAACAAAAGCAAAATAGGCTAGATAAACTGTAGTCATCAACAAGAAATGGGCCTAACTTGCAGCAACTTGGCATCACATTCAGTTAGTTTTTCTTCTATTCACCTTGGGTTAGGTAGGTATCATCTGTTTGGCTTTCCTTCAGCTGGCTCATTCACCAGATCCACCAAAATCCTCCTTCACAGATGTCTAGAAATTTATCTGACTAGCCATATGACAGGATTTCAATGCCAAACTTTAAGTTTTCATATTTAATTCAGTCACTTTAACAATTTTCTGTATAAAAGAATCCTACGCCGAATGCTGAGGTCTGAAATTCTTCTTTGCACACTCAGAGCCACATAGCGTACCGTATTTTATATTTGAAAGCTTTTTACCTCCGTGTGCGATACCTTCACAAATTTCTGCAAGAAATTGTTCTGGGTAATTCCACTGCTTCCAGTCTACTCTGTAATTCAAAACCCTCTGTGATTCAGCATCTAAGTGTTTGAGTTGGTCAGTCTGATTTAGTTCAAAATTATCTACAGAAATTTATAACCTAGGGTCTTTCCCGTAGCCCCTATGACCAGCCTTCCTTCGCACCTCTCCACAGGCT
>NW_009606393.1:0-18204 GCF_000690535.1 Cariama cristata | reverse complement strand
AAAATCACCCCATGATGGCTACATTCTGCTCAGTCTCCAAATACAACAAACGGTGGGATTATTAAAGTGGCCTCGACAGGGCACGTGTTCAAAATCACTCGATTTGTCTCCTTTTGTTCAGCTAGTCCTGAACCTATCTACCCCAGTAAGTGTTCAAGGAGATTTAACAGAATTATGGTGGCAGTCTTTACGAAAGAGGCACAAATGGATCCCTAGTGGTAATAAATCCAGAGTTATGTCCCATCTACTGGGAGAAGGCTGCTTTTGGGACTGAGGAGTTCAAACCTGGGCTGTCCATCGGGAGACTGTGCTCTGCAACAGCACAAATACAGCTGTCTCCAAATTCCAGAACTCTTCCAGAGAGTACAACATTCTGCCTAAAAATAAAATGCTTAAAATGGCCAGGGAACCATTTTAGATTGGTTTTTGGTGCTGAGTACAAAATACAGTTCTCAGCTATGAACTGAACTGTTTCTAACTTCCAGGTTCGTACCAAAAGCAACCTGTGTGCTGCAAGGACTCCAGGACAGTTTCCAAGAGGAACTTACTGTTTCTCCGAAGTACTGTAGGAGGCACAGTTAAAAGAATATCCTCTGAAGTCTCACTCTGTCTATGGATCTCTGTTGCATCAGTGGAAATGAGAAAGAGAAAATATTCCAGTAGCAAAACTTTTAATTGCACAATGATCGGTAGTTTTAAAGCTTGAAAAGATGAACGTTCGCTAGAATAGTTCTGACTGAACACCTGCCACATAAACCATCTGCTCCAGTTTGTAAAGAGAGGTGAAAATTTAGCTATAATAACTGGAAGCACCAGTGCAAAGCAAGAGGCACTGGAAAAGCAGCCATACCTCCCCCGAACAGAAAGGTCATGCCATTTCAGTTAATTCGTATTAGTTAGACAGCCCCTTTCAACCAAAGGACTTTACAGAGTTGAGTGATGCGCTGTCCGCAGGAGTCAGACCCTCAGCACTGAAGGGCACCCATTCCTGGAGAGCAACGGGCAAACTGCCTAGGAGCTCACAGCACCAGCCTCAGCGCCGAAGTGAAAGTACAAGATCTGATCACCACAGTCAGTGCTAACACGCAACCTCCAAATACCCACATCCAGCTCGTGTCCCTGCCAACACTGAAGAAGCAGATCCCTAGTTACTTTGTTTGTGGCCAGACTTCTATCATCAGCATGGTTCAAGGAGATTAACCGTTATCCTGGCATCTTTGGCAGTGAAAACTCCCACTGAGCGCTTCTGCAGCACGCACCTGGACAGCCTTCATCATACATCTTTCTTGCGAGAAAAGTAAAAATCTATCCCTCTGTCCTTGTGCTGCATTGGCGTGTGTGCAGGTCCTCTCCTGCCCCTGAGATGGGGACTTCTTCCCTGCTGCAAATGAAAGATGAACAGTGAGGTTATTTCCTGATGCTGCAAGGCGAACCTCATCTCAAAGCAGCCTTGACACGCAGAAAAATGGGCACGTGGCACTTCTACCCCCAAGTTCACTAAAAAGGTGGGGAGTCCCGACAGGCATAGCTCTAGGCTTGGACTTAGGAAACTAGGGTTTCTGGTAAGGGGTGGGCTTGTATTTTCAAAGGTATTTTGATACTCGGTTAGGAGGGGGGCTTCTCCAGGCCTCTGTAACATTGGGCCAACAGCCCTCCCAGTAGTAATATTTTAATTTCGCAAGCAGTGCGGCAGTGTGGGCCCACAGAGCCCAAGGTGAGCTGGACAGTTGATCAAAATGGAACTCCTGCCCAACAGAGGAGCTTTTTGGGTTCAGGTTTCATCACTGCCTCAAACCAGTGTCTCACTGAGGGGCTCCTTCACAGAGTCCTTTCTCTGATCTCAGGTGCACTCTTAAACAGAAGGGTAACAATCCAGGCCCTTCAACAGCATGGCTGGCAGCGCAAGGCTTTGCTTCTGCAAAACTTTCCACTCATGGCAAAGGAATCTGGCCTGAGAAATTTGGTATTGCACCTTGAGATTAAAACCCCAAATGGAGACATGCTTCATTCTTCCTTGAACATAGTATAACAACTAAATTTGAGCCTCCACAAAGTATCCTTACTTGGGAGGAGGCAGGGAGGATGCATGAGGAAAGACAAGATGCTGAAAACCCGCTGAAATATGCAACCATTGGTTACAAACATTTCTTTCTTCCTTTCTAGCTCCACCACCACTGATCCCACCCAGACCTACAGACCACTTTCCTTTCATATCCATCTCCTCCAAGAACAGCAGTCCAGTCAGCAGATGCAAGCCTTGACATGCTGCAGGATCCACATCTTAATCTGTCCTCATTCTAAAGGCGAGATACACCCAAAAAGCAAAGTGCAAGGGCCAGTCCCCTTATTTAGGGCTCTTGCTGACTCCAGTTTGGATGCACTCAAGCATGGTAGGAAGTTGGTTGTTTTTACTTCCACATGAACAGAGTAGAAACTGAGCATCAACCTTGGCTCCCTTCTGTCCGTCTGCATCGGGGGGTGGTTAGGCCAGTGGAGGCCTCCAGAGATACCCCAGCCCTCCCCGCTTCCCCTTGGGGCTGCCAGGGCAGGCAGGGTCTGGAGGGCAGGGAAGGATGCTGTGAAGGACATGCTCGCTCTGTCTAAGCCCTGCCAACTATACAAGGCTGATGGGATAAAGAAGCAGCTAAAATTTACATCATTCACCACAGTGGGTATATCTGACACTACATATATCCAGAAGGAAAAAAACCCGAGTAAGAAAAGCTACCTAGAAAATAGTAAACAAAACATACATGGGTTCATTCTTCAGCCCTAAAGCTGACTGGCCTGGTACAGTTTATGTCCGTATGATGTAGCGTGGCTTTGTCAAGACTGTATTTTGTGAAGTCCTTGGCACGTGGTACCCTCAAATTGCGCTTGGCCAAGGTTCTGGAAGGTGTTTGTTGGCCTTGGCAAAAATAGTGCTGGGGAACACGCTAACAATGTAACTGTCTTGGTGACAGGAGGTTGGTACTTGGGCTTGTGCCTCAGACCTATTTAATTTACTAGGAGAGACACAGCTAAAAAACCCTGGCTGCACAGTCGCTGTGCAGAGCTGGACCACCCTCTCCTGTGAGGTAACGTGACTTTGCATCAAAGCAATTTTTTCCCTTTATACCTGAGAAAAAAGATCAGAATTCACAGCCACTCCTAGAGATGCAGAGCAGCTGTCTGGAGCCCTCCCACCCCTTCTGAACCTTCCCAGTACTCACGGGCCTCTGGTTGATATGTCGGCTCCACTCTGGGGCTGTCACAACTGGTTGTGGGTAGGTCTCACCTAGAGTTACTCCCGCCTGGGAGAGAGCAGCACTATTCAGCGCCCAAGGGGTGTGGATATCTGCTCCCTTTATGCCCCGTAGTTCTGGGACCCACAGCCGGATGTAATCCCCCTGCAAAGAGAATCAACAGGACAGGATGCATTCAGTAACAATCTGTAAGCACTTCCCAGCAAGGGTCTTTCTTAACATGAAAAAAAAAGGCCTGATTTCCTGGAAAAGATGCCAATGTACTACAGCATCAGTTACCTCTGTCAAGTCTTAGCCCCTCCTGTTAAACCTTCTACCAAGACTTAGTGCCTAAACAGAGAGACACGGATACTGGAGCTCCTCTCCTGGGCTCACTCTGCAGGCAGTGGGGACTGACAGGCATTTTTTTGGTACAGTTCACCTGCCCCATTTAGGTCATCATGAGATGAAGTTTCTCTCAAACAGTCCTTTTTTTCCTTCCAGCGACTACGAAGGAAACTTGGATGACTAGCTCAGCTGCACGCTCACCTCTGTGCTTAGCAAGATGAACCCCTCCCTCTGCCCCTGAATCTCCCATTAACTCTACTGCTGTGTCCCCTACTAGGACTAATTTCTAACTCCGTGCAAAGTCTTGCCAGCTACAGTGCGGAAAGGCAACAGCGCAGCTTGCCATGAAGCTAAGGAATAGGATGGAAACAGGTAATCTGGTATGTGAACACTGCTGAAGCACATGGAAAGGGCAATTTATCTGCTCCCACCACTTACGGAGGATAGTCAGAGGGGTCACAGGTTTAACCTACTCTCCAGGACCTCCTGAGGAGCAGCTCTGTCTCTCTCTTGTCACTTCTGAGTTCTCCAAGAAGCTGCTCTGTGCTGAAGGAAATGGCTGTGTGAAATATTGATAGGGTGTGGCTGTTACCCGGAAGAAATGGTGATGAAACACTAAACACAGAGGCGAACGGCAGGGCAGGGACAGCGTACAGAGCACCGGCCTCTTTGGGAACAGCAGCAGATTGTAAACGTCGTATATTCCTGTACAACAATGAGGAACCTGCCTGACTGTTGGCAAGGAGATTAGAGAACTCTTTTTGCAGCAGCATCCACACAGCAGATTGATTTCTGTTCCCTGAAATTATCACATATGCTTTGCTGCACTATTCATTGTTAGACAGCCAAACAAGACTTACATTGCCATCATAATCCAGGCCTTGTTTAATCATGTTAAACTTCCTGTTGTCCCGGGGGTCGTTGCCAATACCAGCACTGTATAACCAGTTGCCATAATTGCTACAAACGTCATAATCCACCTTGAAAACAGAAGAAGAAAACAATATGAAGAGCTGGGCTGGCTCTTGGTGAATCTTCTCTCCCCATCTACCCCTTATCTCAAGGGGAAAACACCTTGCATGGGAATCAGTCTGGCCACACTGGGGTAGTTGGAGCTCTCCCAGGTAGGTACAGCCATCTGGCTCAGAAGAGGACCATGCTGCATGGCTGTTTTTTACAGCTGGGGTCAGCTTCCCAGGCTACTTCACTTCATGGTCCTTAAGTCAGTGAGATAGGTAAGGATCCAGCGAAAGTCTCTTTCTCAGTTTCCTTTTTTTAAAAAAAAATCCTTCTCTTTCTGCCATCATCTGGCAGACTTCATGACAACTAGCCCTAGCTTTTGAGTACTCATATTCAAAAAACCAGTAGCCCAGCACATTTTCAAATATGAGAATATTCTTCCTGACCAGTTACCCAGAGACTACTCTGTAGATCCCGTTAGGCAGATTGGAGAAAAGTCTAACTCGGACTGCACGGAGTGACCACACAGAGTGTACAAAGATGCAATCGATACAAACACTGCAGTTTTTTCCCTGCTATACTCGACCTTCATCATGTGATAAGCATCAACTCGCAGGACTTGGCAGAGAGAGGTGCTTTACTACGGGAAACACTAGAGCTCTCATGATGTACTCATTAGACTGCACATCATCAAGTTATTCTACATCAAAACAAATTAAAAGCTCTCAAGGATGCTTATGTAAAATGGAGCAAGGCTCCTGAAACAGGCACAAATGAGAGCAAAGCATGGTGCAGTCCGAGTGCTCTTTACGTAACCACCCTGATGGGCAGGATGGCTTAAATCCAACATCAGAGGCTTTCCAGTTGTAAGACAATTCAAACTTAGCTCAGGAGGGGAGTGGCAGAGATAGCAAATAGGGTGTGGGATCTCTGAGCATTCCTAGGAGGGGTGTTTGCATTGTGAAAGCGTAGCACTGGCAGTTGCAGCAGAAAGAGTTTGCAAAGACACGTCACTGAGCAGGTCCAGTGCTGTTCTCCTGTCCATTTACTGCAGCTGCAGCAACAACCAGACCATGCAGTGATGTTTCCAAAATCTCAGCCGCTCCTTAAAGTGGGGAGCAAAACGCACCCAGATGGCAGAAGGCACAGAGGAACAGGCTCTGCAAAGTTCCCTTCTCCTTTCTCTGCAAAGCCAGCCGAGAGCTGGGGTCAGGGTGATCAATAGCCAGCTATGCTCACTATGCACCAAGTTTCCCCTTCCCAGCAGCACTTCCTCCAGCCGGTGAGATAAGGAGAGGAAGAAAGATGCCATCGGAGGCCTGGTTGTGCGATTAACATGCAGGAAAGCGTGTGTGGGAGGTGAGGGCAAATCCAAAGGGGACTGGAGGAGGCAGGCTCATTTCCCCCTCAGCCTTGCCCCTTCCTGGCATTCTCTTCTGTTTGTTTCTCTCCCTTTCCTTGGGGCCTGACCCTGTGAATGAAATCCCAGCTGAGATATACTCTGTTCAGGACAACAGAGGTCTCCGGCTTTTCTCCGGGCTTCAGCGGGTTGCAGAGAGCTTGCCTTAATCTCCCTGCCCGTCTGGTGTGGATGACAAACACCCTCTTCTTCACAGGCACAAGCAAACACTTGGTGGGCCTTTGCTGGAAGTATCAGAGATGAAAGATGCATTGCTTTCCTGTTTTAGAGGCAAGTGAGACCAGTTTCAGTTCTGTACTGGCCTCTACTGTTCTATAGCTATACCTCTCCCACCAGACTGATGCCTCCTGTATGTTACTCTGGGAATGCCACCAGGTTCAAGTAAACAGAGCTGTCTAGCAGTACGTCAGTGTGACACAAGCTGAAAGGAAGGGACAGAAGGACACAAGGATCAGCCAGTGGCTGTCAGCATCTGGGGCTTCCCAAGATGGAAGGGCTAGTGCAGAGTCCTAAATCCTGCTTCTGGCAAGGCCAGTAACATTCGTCCCCATATGAATAAAGGTAAGTAACCCAGGGAGCATCTTCCTCATGTTAGACCTTCCAAGTCTTTCTCAGTTGGGGAACAGGAGCTGGAATCTTCCGTGGCCCTCTGAGTCTGACTGCAAAGTGAACCAAGCTCCTATCTGAGGAAGGCAAGGCTGCTCACCCATCAGAACAAAGCCTCAATTCCTGACTCCCAGCTCTTAATCAGCTGCTGACTTTGACGACGAGGCTTACTTGTACATGAAGCGAGCAGTCCTCTCTGTGAGATGAAGTCACCTTTGTAACTGCTCTGAAAGTCATAGCTGATAGATGCCATCAAAAGCCAGATACCACAAAACATTCAAAACTGTCCTAGTGGCTCACTCTGCAGAAGAGACATGCACAGATGCCTTGGTGCATTTGTGTGTGCTGTACCATTCTTCTGGAGGGCCAGCCACTGTGTGACATACACAATGCACACAGGCTACAGGAATTAGATCATCCATACCAAAATGTAGCCCCTGCTTGGGAAGTCACTGCTACAAAGCTTAGGGCACGCAGGGTATCAGCTATCTTGTACAACCCACTGAAACTGCAAAAGAAATGCACTCAAGATTTTCCATCCTAAATTCCAGCCAGGATATGAAAGATAAGGCCACCACTTTTCTGATACAAGTTCTCTGGTGCAATGTGCTGGGAGTTCTTGCTCTTATCTGGAAAAGCATCACTGCCTGGAGCTACCAACACCACTTTCTGGAGGATCCTGCAGAAATCCTGCACCACATTACTGTGCAAGCCCACCACTGCTCACAGCACTGGTGTGAGTCACAGCAATAGGAAGAGCACTCAGAACTTCCTGTAGATCTCCGCAGCCAAAGCCATGTCACAGCCCAGCTCCAAGGAAGCTCAAAAAAAAAAAATTACATTCACAAAAAAGGCTCTTTTAATTGCAGATAATGGCAAGGTGACTGTGCTTTCTCTGTACCTCCAGCCATCCTAGTTAGTAGAAAGTTTCCTGATCATGAGTAATCTCTTGTATCCCACAGACAAGATCTTTAATGTGAGGATAATATTAGTATTTGGTCTTTTTCAGTCTGGGGAAGAACAAATGCAGATTCATCCCCTCAGCCTCAGTTTTGACCGCTCAGCACGGTGCTACCAACGGTCTCTCCATCAGTATCACCAGAGGTAACAGCAACCCAGCAAAGATGCACAGAGCTGAACCAGGGACTGTCAGCCTGTTCAGACGTTCCTGGGAAGAAGCTATGGGGACTGAGGATGGAGAATCAACCCAGCTATTTAACTGAGCTTGCATGGCTGCTGATTGGCATATGAGAAAGGAATTGGTGCTCCAGTTGGCAGGGAGGCCAGTGACTCACCAGAATGAGGAAGGATGCCTCTAGCCAGGGTGGAGCTCCCTGGAAGCTGATCCAGCTATTGTCCATACTCGCTTGTTCTTGACTAGGTGGCTTCCCTGCCCACAGCTATCAATGCAAAGACACTGTGCCAACCCTGGCTTCAGTGGCCAGAACACATTTCTTTTTCTGCTCTACTTCTGGGCTGTGCGCCTACCCAACCTCTGGGGTGAGCAAATCAGAGCATTGTTAATATAATTTATGTTTGAAAGTTTTCTCAAGTGTGACAGATCTCTGGCTAAAACCCTACACGGAGGATCAAAACTATCATTGCAAACTTCCTGCCTACATTTTGGTTGATGGCTGCTTCACTGTGGCAAAATTCCCTTTTCTCACATGAGCTTTGGGAATTACGTACCATGCAAGCATTATATACCTGCACTTATATCAGCCTGAAAATTACTGATCATCTTCTGTGTCCTTCCTTCTTAGGCAGAGCTGTCCTCCTGTCTGTCACTCAGGGCAGGGAGCACAAACAATTCCAGATACACAAAGGGTTCAGTCTTACCAGCAGGTATTCGAACCATTCTGCCCCCATCCTCCAGTCCAGACCCAGGTCCTTGGTGAGAAAGCTGGCGACATTCTGCCGCCCTCTGTTAGACATGAAGCCTGTTGCAGCCAGCTCTCGCATGTTGGCATCTACAAAAGGAACTCCTGTTTTGCCCTCTGCAGAGACAAAAGACGGCACTGGGACATGATGACATTTTTGGGCGCTCATAAACCAACCTGTGGTTATGCATTCACAGCCATCCAAGCAGGTAAGACAGTGTCAGCGTACAGCAGCAGGGAGAGATTTCAGTGAGGTTTAGCTGGCATGCAGCCACTAAGGTCTGCTGGAAATTAAATGGGAAATTATACTGAAAATTAAAATGAGGAGAATTTTTGGCAAGAAAATAAACAAGGTACAGAAAAATCTCAGACTGGAAAAAAAATCAGGGAATTCTGGAGAGCAAAATAAATACACAGACAATACTGAGATGGGCCAAGAACAGAAAGATTCTTGACAGGTGATTAATAGCAGAGAGGAATGTATGGGACAAGTCCACGAGGGTTAGTACCTGAAAAATAGAGTGCCTTGTCTATTGTTAAGGAAAAGATTTATTGCACCTGTGTGCAAATGGATACAGATGGCATTAATGTGAAGAAAGATATATAGGTGTGTATTTCACTGATTCTGATACTTTAATCTGTTAGTCCCTCCAAGTTTTGAAATATTATGCTTGCTATTCATGTGACAACAAAGTTATGAAAGCTAAAGAAAAGCAAGGATATTAAAAGGCTGTGGCATAATGGAAGATATGATTTATTCTAACGCTGTTTTAACCTTCTAACCAAAACCAATCAGAAGAACAAAATGGAGCAGGCATGGGGATCTAGCATTGATAAGAAGGGCTGGTCAGGCTCTGTGTGACTAAACAGAGGGGACCAACACATCCACCTGGGCAGGAAAATCTAACTGCAGTGCGTCTCACAATGCGTGTACCAGCTGGACAGAGCCCTGAGGGCCTGCTTCTGCATGGTGCTCAGTCTTGGAAGGGAAGCCAAGTATCCCGCACTCACACTGAACTGAGGGGTTGGATTCTTATTTGGTGGCAACGGTTTAAAAGAGAGGCCCTGATCACGCTGACACTTCCTCTACCTAAATCTGAGTTAGTGTTAGGGCACATGTTAGCGTGCAGACATGTGGAAACCAAAAGCACACTTAACCAAACTTGTGGTTTCTACTGACCTTTCCAACAGTCAAAGAGCTGAAGGTCCTTTTTCCAGGGGACTTCTTTACTTTGAAGTCCTATTGAGGAAAAAAACAAACTGCTAATAAAGACAAATGCTGATGCAGGTAGTTATTAATAGAACAATGACAGCCAGAGGCACCTTGGTTGACACGACGTTAGGATGAAGCTAGCCCTCTCAGTATTACAAACAAGACGAGTTCCTTCTGCAAAGGTTTAGAGATGACTCCATTCCTCCTTTCAAGTGTTGCAAAGGCATTATCTCATGCACACAAAGGATGCTCAAGCCCTAACGGATTTTGATTATTTGTTTTGTTGGTGTTTACTTTTTTTTTTTTTTTTAAATTAAAAATTACTCAGACCTCACAAGTGGCCGCAGATGTGCTCTGGCCCAAGCTAGTATTTTCTTCATCAGTTTTACTCCAGGACAATGTTTATGTGAAATCTGTTTCTATAGCAGATACTGAACCCAAAATTACCTGGCAGAAGCCACCCCGATAACACTTTGCGCATGCAGTGGGGCAGGAACAGAGGAGGGGGGTGACGTGACATTTGCAGGGGTTCAGTGGCAATTACAGTCCTCTCTACAGTGGAACGGGGGCAGCAGGGACAACTCAGCTCTAGCGCCAGACATCGACGTTTAGGCCCACCAGTGGCATCCAGCACCATTTGAGATGCTGTAGGGCATTCGAAACAGCCACATAGGCCTGGCAGATGTGACACAGGCCCTGAGGGAGATGTGCTCCTCTGCAGCCACAGCTGGGTGCCAGGCAGACTGCTCTAGGGCATCTAAAACAGTGCTGTATGCTTAGGTGTGGGCAGCTACATCACATGGAGAACAGCTCACCCAGCACAGGCATCAGCTGCAGGGTTTCCTGACTATATGGACTAGATATTTGTTGTTGCACTGGGAGTTTAGACCCTCTTTTCATGTGTAGACACCTGCACGTAAGTCGCTGGGTCTGGAGCTGAATCTCATTCTGATTCCTGTGTAGTGTAAGGCAGAAAGAATACCTGGTTTCTTGGGATTCACACTGCTGGCTCCTGCTCTGTCTCAGATTATCTGGTGAACTTGGGCAAGCCTGAAGCCTGGATTCTCTCCAAAGGTGGAACGTCTCTGGAATCAGCATCTTTATTCTTATTGTGCTGCTGTTTCCCACTGACACGTTAATAATACTCTCCATCTCTAATCAGATTTGGGGCAAAAGTCTCAGTGTCTACACAGTGTCCAGCATCGTGGTGTTGAGGCACTTCTGTGCTAACAGTAAGTCCCCAGCAACATCCCAGGGTGGTGACACAAGCGCTATGAGAAGAACATTTGTACAACACAACGCCGACAACCTCTTCTCTTACCTTCCCTGTTGTAACACTGTACCTTTCCTCTCCAAATATGGTGATCCATACACACCTCTTAATGAGAAAATCCTTCTGCCATACTTCAGGGCCACAAATCGAAAGTAATCCCGCCACAGCAGTTCAAACAGGACCCTAAAACACAAAGCCACATCTGTATTTCACTGAGGGTCAAATGAAATTACTGAATCAGGATTTTGCTTCCGTAGCGCCAATCATTAACACCGTGAGGTTTGTTCACAATGAGCAATTTCACGTACCTTCCCATGATACCAGTTCTTGCCCCAAGCCTACTTCTCTAGCTCGCACCTGGATGACTATAGTGAAAGCAAACTTTGCATGAATCACCTGGGAAGCTTTCCTTAACTCGAGTGCAGGAGCAGAATTTCAGGAAACCTGTTTCTCATCCGTCCCTACTGGGATGTAATTCTCCAAAGAGCAGGGCGAGGACCTGATTCAGCTTCACACTTCCGCCTGAGCAAGCATGTCAGCACATTCCTAAGAGCTTTGTGTTGATTTAAGCAATAACTTTTATAAGGAACTTAGAGGCACCCCTCAAAACTGGGTTTACAGTGGTCTAGCTCATGAGATCAGGTGGTAGACCCACAGAAAATAGACAATTTTATATAAAAATTTTTATATAAAAAAAAGCTTCTTATAAAATAATGGCACTTCAGCCTCTGAGACCTGCTTCAGCTCTCTTGCATATTGGAAGTATGCTGCTCAGCTGATGTTTAGGCTTACAAGATCTTTCTGGAAAAGCTGATTACAAAACAGGACACTGTCCAAATGCAAAAACTACTGTCATGATAGTGAGGTTCAATCAGTCCCTCATGTGCAGCCACCACGACCTGTACTTCACTGTACAAGTGACTGCAGTTTCCGGGAGCTTGACAGCTTCTTTTTTATAATTATTTATCACTTTAAAATGCTCAGATCAGCATGGCACCCCAGCTGCAGGCCGGCTGGCTGACTATTAGATGGAAAAACACAAGTATGTTCATTTCTTGAAATCTTTCCTCTCTTAATTATCTTTGAAGAAAAAAAAAAGCATACATTTCAACAGGCAAGAGGTTGATATTTTATCTGTCATTTGAATTTTAATGAAACCGAGTATTTTGGCCAGAATTGTTGGTAATGTTCTGCCTGTTGTTCACCAACCACTGTGCTGTTTAACATGTTGCAAATGTAACAAACCAATGCGAAAACACAGTTCTATAGTTTGCACAGACTTTCTGGTTTGGGTTTTTTCCCATTCAGGTCTAGTGTTAGGCCAGGCTCTAACATGAACCTGCTTCTCCGTAAGAGTTCCCTACTAGGCTCTAATTCACAGTGTCTGGGCAGATCAGAGTGCATGAGCAAGTTCAAGGCCACCCCAGGGATGGATACGATGACCTCAACTGTTCCCCAGACTCCTTCAGGACAACCTGCAGGCAGGCGAGGAAGAGCACAGGTGACAAGGCAAGAAGCATTAAGCCCACTTCCAAGTCCCCTTTTCCCCTTTGCTATCGTGGTGTGGTCATGGCCAGGCAGCCAAGCAAGCACGGGGCCATTTGCTGGACTGTAGCCAGGGTTCCTTCTGACACCATGTGATCTGTACAAGTCACACAGTCACTGAGGCTTTTGGGTGAAACCCTGCTCACATACTTGGCATGAGAAACCCTTTAGCTTTTATTTGTAAATCATTCTTCTTCCTTCTCATCTAGCCCATAATAACAATACAGAGAGGGATGGTGCTGATTTAGAGAGATCATTTTTAAAAATCATGAACTACAATTTCCCAGTAATAATAACGACAACTAGCATTAATAGTCTTTACTTGTAAAGTGCCTAAAGTCTCTGGATGTCAAAGGCAGACTAATAAATCCATACTGAAACAGAACTGCAATGCAACCCAGAGGAACCAGACAGCAGGCACAGGAAAAACAAACATTAATTAAGAAGAAAGTTAACAAATCACTCTCTCCTGAGTGTGAGACGCCAGTTTCCTTTTCACAGAAAACAAGCCATGCTGATCGTGCAAGGACATACCAGTACGTGCTCTGATTTGCCGTTCTCTCTTTTTCGTACTTCTGGATCTGCTCATAGATGTATCGAGGTGAAATGCAGCCCAGCGCCAGCCTGAAAGCAGAAGAGTGATGTCCTGAATGCAATGCAGGTCTGACAGCTTGATGTCTGCACAGAGGGAGTGGAGGGGCAGTTTTGTGTCTAGAGTTGCTGTCTGAAAACTTTTGCTTGGTTTGCAGTTCTGCAAACTTCCCAAACGGCTTTAGTCAAGTTGTATGACTTCTTTCATAGAATCATAGAATCATTATGTTTGGAAGAGACCTCAAAGATCATCAAGTCCAACCGTACACCCAGTGCCACTATGCCCACTTTGCAACTCTTCAATCTGAGAATCAAAATCCTCCCCTTCCCAGCATATGACTGTTACAGAACTTTCCAAGCTACTGAGAGATAAATCATTTTACACAAGTTTGACAAGTTTTGCCTAAAAGACTTGATCAGCTCGTGATTTAGCACATCAACAACAAACCCAGAAATGGATCTCAAATGTCAACCTCTACATTAACCATCCCAGCTGTTCAACAGCCCTCCTTTTTCTACAAACCTATTTATCATATGCCCAGGGCTCCTTTTCCTCCAGTACCTTAGTGTCTCATTTGAGCGACCACCGAAGGCAAGCGACTTGCTGAAAATCTCAGGCAGGGTAGGAAAACTTAAGGAATCAAACTCAGCTCTGGCATTTCAGCCCACTGGGCTCCTTCCATTTCCTCCAAATCAGTGCTGTGCAAGACAGGAAGAGCTTGTAGACTCCAACTCCCATCGCAAAGGATGATGCGGGACAACTTTTACCTTGATTTTTCCTAGAAATGTATTTCCTAGAAATTGTTTACTGCAATTTCCCACTAGGGCTTGTGGAAACATTTGATGTTTTAATGAATTTTGGAAAACAGGAAGAAAGGGCCTGAAGAGTTTTTCCTTAATTGTTGACCAGATCTAACACTTAGAAATGGCCGGTATGAGGCAGCTGCAATTTGAACTGGTCTGATTTTGATGATCTGACAGAGGAACACTTTGGGGCAGGCAGAGCAGGACTGTCTCCCGTGGGCAAACAGCCAGCTTGGAAAAACTCCAGTGGAGGCTGCAAATAACGAACTTCTGCAGCGCCAGTGGTCCTGGGATCCCAAAGTGCCACCAGGTGGAGCCATCCACTGCAACCATTAAAGCACAAAGCCAGTGGAAAATAAGAAATCCTGACCTGTAACAGCCTCAAAAAGTTGTTTCACGTTGCAAATCTGTCGGGAAAAGACTTCAGATGCTCTCAGCATTAGGCTGAAGTGGGTTCTGCTGCTGCAGTTTGAGTCGGGAATTAACTCTTCCCCTTTCAGCACCAGACACTAAAACCCCTAATTAGAAGTCATTATATTTACCCAAACAAGAGATCTTTTTGCAATAGCAATAATCAGAAGTGTCTCTTCACCCCACGGAAAAACAGAATGGTGATGAGCTGAAGTGTCTTGCCCCACAGCATTCAGCAAACCAGGACTGGATCGAGTTCTGCTACAGCCCTATGAACACGCTGCAGCTACGCTTCTTCCCTGGCTGCTGTCAACCACCCCAGACACACAGAACAGCGCAAAGCCAAAGCCAAATTGTGTGTCTGTCCAGTGCCCCGTCCACATGGCTGCTCCCAGCACACTGCGCTCTTGGCACAATATTGCTACACTGCAGCAGTTCCTAACTGCAGGAATGTTCCCAGGGAACCACTGCCTGGAAGTGCAATAAAAAGCAGCTCTGAGGCTGCTGTACCTCAACAAAAAGGGTAAAAGGAATCACACTTAAAACCCTACCCATGCCCAGTGAGCACTCAGCAGACAGGTAACATCAGTTTGGGATGGAAACAGAAAAGGAGCTCTCAGTCTCACAACAAATATCCTTACCATGGTGCAAATTTGGTTGAGTAATCCATTCCCACCAGTCCATTCCGAGTCTCCTTGTAAGATGCAACCAGGTTCTGTGTGAGCAAAAGAACGAAAGGCTTTAATACTTTAAGTTCAACCTGCTAAATGTTTTCTTTCGTACTGGAGCCAGGGCAATCAGGCAGGGCTGGGCTCCCTCTCATGGCTGCCTGCAAGGATTACAGAACTGCCAAATTACTGCTGCCAGTGCACAGGAATTAATCAGGCCAGCAGTTTTCATTATAGCTCTGGGATGCACGTCACAAGCTATGCTCCCCACTTCAGCCTGTAGCATATTTCTTTCTACAAGCACTATGAACCTGGCCGTGCTGCTCCCCACACATACACGCCTGACTCTGGATCAATAATCCACTTACAAGCACCAGAGGGACTGGTAGCTGGTTCCCTTGTCCACGTGGCTGCTTGTTTGGGTTTGAGAACCACAGTGTCTGACAGCACCCAACGCTCAGCTGCAGGAATCCTCATCACTATTATTTCTGGGCCACCTACATTTACAGCAGTGTGCAGCTCTTCCATTTTCTGATCTTTCCTTGATCCCCTTTGCTGCACAGGTTACAATTGCTCACGGGCTGTTCTCGCTCACCGGGGAAGACAATATTTGTGTAATAAAAAAGAAGGCACAGGTTCTCCAGCACTGATTGCATTAATGCTTGACCAAGAGTAGAAGCTACGCATGCTTGTACTCATTTTGGCTGGGATAAAATTAATTTTCTTCATAGTAACTTCTATGGGCTATGTTTTGAATTTGTGATGAAAACAGTGTTGATAACACAGGGATGTTTTAGTTACTGCTGAGCAGGGCTCACACAGAGTCAAGGCCTTTTTTGCTTCTCACCCCACCCGCGAGGAGACTGGGGGTGCACAAGAAGCCGGGAGGGGACACAGCCGGGACAGCCGACCCCAAATGAGCAAAGGGATATCCCAGACCATATGATGTCATGCTCAGCATATAAAGCTGGGGGAAGAAGAAGAAAGAGAGGGACGTTCAGAATGACGCCATTTGTCTTCCCAAGTAACCATTACATGTGATGGAGCCCTGCTGTCCTGGGGATGGCTGAACACCTGCCTGCCCATGGGAAGTGGTGAATGAATTCTCTGTTTTGCTTTGCTTCTGCTCACATCTTTTGCTTTACCTGTTAAATTGCCTTTATCTAAACCTACGAGTCTTCTCACTTTTACCCTTGCAGTTCTCTTCCCCATCCCACTGGCAGGGACTGAGGGAGCGGCAGTGTAGGGGTTAAACCACAACAATGCTCCCAAACAGCAAGGGAATGCAGGAACTTCTGTAGCACAGCTGAAAGAATCCCATGGGGCCTGTGGGCACAGTGAGCGCAGTGGACACAGCACACTTCTCAACCCATCTCAACTGGAGAGATACTACCCTCTTTATCCACAACACTGCGTAGGGTCTGATGCTGTTAGAAATCAGCACACGCGTCTTCGTCTAAATTCACACAAGGCAAATTTAAGGAAGTTACAGAATCACAGAATCACCTAGTTCCTCAAATTAGACCAGGAAAAAGTTCAAAAATGGTCAGGATGCACAGACAAAACACAGTCAGAAGCAGCTTCACTCTACCAAAGCAAGGGAGCAAGAAGTAGCTGTAATTAATGGCTGCAAGTTTTTAAACCAGATTACTAGGAACCTCCTACTATTTTTAACTGTGGGCAGCAGCTTGAATCGATTGTTCCTCACCCCAATTGCAATTGCAGCCCTTCAGGCCACTTTTCACTCCTCCAAAATGGAGCAACTACAGTGCTGATGATGTGGAACAGGGGAGTAGAAAGGGCAAATCAAGGTAAAGGAGCTAAAAAATTGTCCCAATTCCCAAAAGTTGATGGAAAAAAAGACTTAAAAGGGGTGGCCACTAAAGTAAGTTCCTAAGTATTTGGCTTACATTCCCAGTTCCTGGATGACTTCTTTTTGATTTAGTTTCTCTCTCGACAAACTGAAATAATGCTAATTCTCTCCTTTGTAAAGTGTTATACAGGAGCTAAGGAAATATTATTAGGAAGTGAAATTGCAGCCTCACCCACTTGCACAGCCGTATGTACAAGGGGGAGGATGTAGACAAGGAAGTGTAAAAGTTACCGTGTCCCAGAAATAATACTGCAGTCTCATTAAAGCCTGGGTCTCTCCTCCACTGCAGGGGAAGGCTGTTCGTGGATCAGTCACAGGATCTGCCACAGAAAACACCATCACCTCGTTACCCCCTTGGAAAGCATCTCAAAGGTAAGGAGTTTAACATCTAGGGATGTTCAGCAGTAGGGATGGCTGCTTTGGGGACATAAAAGATTGTGCCTTCATCTTCCTTTAAAACAGGGGCCACATCAAACATATTAAAAATTACTGAATAAGAGGATGTTTTCTACCCAGCTGCAGGGCAGCTCTTCCACACAGGGAATTTACCTTAATTTGCTGTATGAACGAACAGAGGCTTAGTTACAGCTTGAAGGGCAACCACTGCCTTTGGGAGGCTTCTGTGTTTTGATTCTCAAGAAGAGACATCTCTAAGTAGGGTTTCACGGGAGCAACTGCCAAATTAAGTTTTCTTACCTTTCTGTCCCAAATCCTCCATTGTAGGGATACAGCCTTCCTCCACCCCTGGAGCCAGAGGCTTTAGCTGATCTGCCATCCGCAGGGTTGGCCGGACCTTCGCCTCAGATTCCACCGCTTTTCGGAAATGGGTGTAGACATCGGGCAACCTGCACAGATCACAGCGCAGTCAGATCTCTGCAGGATGGCTACCGCAGTCAGATCTCTGCAGGATGGCTACCCTGGCCCCTCCACACAGCACCACATCACTCCCAGAGATGGAGGGTTAGCTTTCCAGACTGTGCTTTCCTGAGGGCAGAGAGCATATTTGTGATGCATATTTGTACATTGCCTGGAACCATAAAGCTAAATGTTCCTGGGGCTAGCAGCTATCAGAAGTTCAGTCCTTCACCCAATTTCTTTCTGCTTCTGATGCAAATGGTGCCTTTTCAATTTAAGGTGTGTCCTGACGGGGCAATCCATGAGGGTCAGATTTATCTCACCTAACTTCTGATTACCCACAAGGCTGACCTCAATATAAAAATTTGCAACCTTCTGCTGCCTTTTCAGTCAATGGAGAGAAACAGGCATTTTTATGGCCTGACTCTTCTGCCTTATTTTATACATTTTCTACAGGATACTGTGAATCACTCAACTCCATCAACTACACCTCAAGTGACAACTGAGGGAGCCATGAAGAGTCCAGATGTAAA
>NW_009606392.1:986-2611 GCF_000690535.1 Cariama cristata | reverse complement strand
TGAAAAGGGAGATAACAAAGAGAGAGAAGGAGGAATAAAAGCCGAGACAGACAAGTGATGCACAACAAAATTGCTCACCACCCTCTGACTGATGCCCAGCCCATCCCCGAGCAGCGATCGGCACCTCCCTGCCAACTCCCCCCACTTCATATACTGAGCACAGTGCCCTACGGTATGGGATATCCCTTTGGCCAGTTGGGATCAGCTGTCCTGGCTGTGCTCCCTCCCAGCTTCTCGTGCACCTCCTCCTTGGCAGAGCATGGGAAACTGAAAAGTCCTTGGCTTAGGGTAAGCACTGCTCAGCAACAACTAAAACATCAGTGTGTTATCAACATTATTCTCATCCTAAATCTGAAACACAGCACTGTACCAGCTGCTGGGAAGAAAATTAATTCTATCCCAGCTGAAACCAGGACAGAAAGATGCAAAAAAAAAGTATTCAGAAACCAGTAAGTACAGTTTGTTGTAACAGTAAAATCTTCTCTACCACTCTTAATTCTGAATAACCGATCAGTACTCCTACCCAGCTCCAGGAAGGTCAATTTATTTCCAAAGAAAACTCTTATGTGTTGGTGCTGGGTCACAAAAGCACTTCTCTGCTCCTGAAGGAAGACTTCTGCTTCTAAAGTACCTAATATTACTCTAAGTAAGTTTCATTAATGGTACAAACAGCATCAATACTATTGTTATTAACCATTAGCTATGGCATAGACAATATTTGGCAGAGTCTAGACATTTTTATGTACTGGAAGACTGTGGCCTCTGGAACTGCCTTTACTTAAAAGTTGTCATAGAGGAGAATGCTGTCATCAGAGTCTGAGCAAGGTTCTCACTTGCCACCTTAAGTAAAGCTTGGCATAATTGTGAATATGTCTTTTATTCTTTTTGTATCCTCCGTCAGTACATAGACACTCTCTGCCTGTCTCCTCTGTATTTCTATGAAGTGGTAGAAAATGAACTGTGTTAGAAAACAAGTGGAGGCTGACAGATAGCATATGAATGCCAGACAAGTATTTCATGTATTCAAAACTGGTAAAGATTGCTTCAGGAGAGCAGACTTCGGCCTCTTGAGGGGTCTGCTTGGTAGAATTCCATGGGATAAAGCCCTGGAGAGAAGAGAGGCCCAAGGAAGATGGTTAATATTCAAGAATCGCCTCCTCCAAACTCAGGAGTGATGCATCCCAACTAAGAGGAAGTCAGGCAAAAACGACAGGAGCCCGGCATGGATGAACCAGGAGCTCCTGGACAAAGTCAAACACAAAAAGGAAGCCTACAGAGGGTGGAAGCAAGGACAGGAAGCCTAGGAGGAATATAGAGAAATTGTCCAAGCAGCCAGGGATCAGGTTAGGAAAGCTAAAGCCCTGATAGTATTAAATCTGGCCAGGGATGTCAAGGGCAGCAAGAAAAATTTCTATAGGTATGTTGGTGATAAAAGGAAGACTAGAGAAAATGTGGGCCCTCTCCAGGAGGAAATGGAAGACCTACTTACCTGGGAAATGGAGAAGGCTGAGCTACTCTGTGACTTTTTTGCCTTGATCTTCACTGGCAAGTGCTCCAGCCACATGGCCCAAGTCACAGAAGGCAAAGGCAGGGACTGGGAGAATAAATAACTGCACGCTGTAGGA
>NW_009606392.1:0-909 GCF_000690535.1 Cariama cristata | reverse complement strand
GATGAGGTGGCTAAGCCACTATCCATCATATTTGAGAAGTCATGGCGGTCCAGTGAAGTTCCTGTTGACTGGAAAAGGAGAAAACCAACTATTTTTAAAAAGGGAACAAAGGAAGACCTGAACTGCAGGCCAGTCAGAAGGGAACAAAGGAAGACCTGAACTGCAGGCTAGTCAGTGTTACCTCTGTGCCTGGCAAGATCGTGGAGCAGATCCTCCTGGAAACTGTGCCAAGGCATATGGAAAATAAAGAGGTGATTGCTGACAGCCAATGTGGCTTCACTAAGGGCAAATCATGCCCGACATGGCTTTCGTGGCCTTCTACGATGGGGTTACAGTGTTGGTGGATAAGGGAAGAGTAACTGACATCAACTATCTGGACTTGTGCAAAACGTTTGACACTGTCTCACACAACATCCTTGTCTCTAAACTGGACAGATTTGATGGATGGACCACTCAGTGGATAAGGTGGATAAGGACCACTTGGCGGATGAGGAATTGGCTGGATGATTGCACTCAAAGAGTTGCGGTCAATGGCTCAATGTCCAAGTGGAGATCGGTGACAAGTGGCATTCCTCAGGGGTCGGTGTTGGGACCAGCACTGTTTAACGACTTTGCTGGGGACGTCCATGGACAGGGGGATGGAGTGCACCCTCAGCAAGTGTGCCAACAACACCAAGCTGTGTGGTGCAGTTGACACACTGGAGGGAAGGGATGCCATCCAGAGGGACCTGGATAGGCTTGAGAGGTGGGCCTGTGCGAACCTCATCAAGTTCAACAAGGCCAAGTGCAAGGTCCTGCACATGGGTCAGGGCAATCCCAAGCACAAATACAGGCTGGGCAGAGAATGGATCCAGAGCAGCCTTGAGGAGAAGAACTTGCGGTGCAGGTTGATGAGAAGCTCAACATGAC
>NW_009606391.1:3609-8791 GCF_000690535.1 Cariama cristata | reverse complement strand
GTGGATGTCTGCTCCCAGGGCACACCAGCAGCTTCTCTCTTCCCAGATGCTGTTGACTTTCACCAACTCTCAGAGAGAGGCTGTGCGTAACAGGACCGTGGGCAGGATTAGGACGCTGAGCCACTTGCTGGCTGGCTGTCCCTCACTGAAGGTGAGGACCAGGCACCCGCCAGCCAGACCACCTTCCATTCCCTGCACACCGGCGCAGCTTGCAGCTTTGAGGTGCCTGCAAGGCAAGACTGGGCAGAGGCTTGGGTGCTCCACCAGCCTCTGTGCTGAAGCGGGGGACTTGGTCCCTCTGTTTCCCATGGGCTTCTCTCCCCAGCCCCCTCTCTGCAGGAGCCAGCTCTGCCCCCAGTCCTGTGTCGGACGGGACTGCCCAAGGAGCACGTGATAGCCCGGGCCTGGCAGCTCTCCCCGCGCGGGGCTGCTGCCCAGCTAGCTGCTGTGGGAGACTAGGCCCGCAGGGCCCTGCAGAGCTCTCACCCACCTGCATCCAGCCCTGGGCACACTCTTGGGTTCAGGGCTTTGGCCCCAGGTGCCTGCCCTTAGCCCTTCTGCTGTTCTGCCTCCCTTGCCCAGGCTGCTCAAAATGAGGACAGGCGTGCCGCCTACGGACAGATCCACATACCAGTCCTTGGACAGCTGCTAGGACATCTCCTCCTACTCATGTCATTCAAGGAAGAAGAGACCAGCCGTGTGGCTTTGGATGCTCTTTGGTCCCTCTTCCTATTCAACCGTCAGCAAAAATGTAAGCAATGCTGTGGTGGGCTGCATCCCTCCGCACACCAACATCACCCAGTACCTCTGCTTGTCTTCCTGGGCGTTGCGACGGACCCTTCTCATGCTTGCTGGAGGCACCACTGTGTCACCAGCACCGCCTCCCCTCTGCTCCTGACCCGCACGCTCTGTCCCAGACTGTCGATCGTCCCGTGTAGCTGAGCTCCTCCTTCACACAGGAGGGAGCCCCACTCCTCATCTTCCCTGTCTCCCCTGAAGAGCTTGTATCCCTGCCCCGCAGCACTCTAGCCGTGCGAGCCGACCCTCACCTCACCATTATTCCAACCATGGTTTAAGTGTGGGACTGCCTGCAGAGCTCTAGGTCCTTGGACTTTGCCAGGCCAGGAGCATTTGCGTAAATACACTGGAGGCAGGTCACCCTTTAATTTACACTGCTATCCACCACCTCCTCCCCTGACTGTGGGTCGTAACCTCCCTCCTCAGCCACTCCTAGTTCAAAGCTCTTCTCAGTATTTGGAAAGCTTGCTGGCAAAGCTGCTGTGTCTTACCGGCTCTCGTGTGCCTGCCCCTCTCTTTAGGCACGACGCTGCCAGAGGATACTGCAGAGCTCCAAGGGGACTGGGAAGCTGAGACCACCTCCTTGCGCCGTTTGCCCAGCGCCACGCACATTACCGAGGTAACGAGCTCCCCCCTCGCTGGGACTCTTGTCCGTGGCATCAGCAGGGGACTTGTGTGAGCAAAGGCATCCAGAATCAGCGGGGCTTGCGGGGCCTCACTGTTGTCCCTGGCGAGACGGTTCCTGCTGTCCCCGAGCAGGGACGATGCGCGGGCTGCACTCCAGTGTCCCAGCAGCAGCTCCAGCCCTCCTGGCCACCAGCAAGCCCTGGTTCTCTGTAGGGCAGCGTACTGTGCCCACGAGCATGATCCTCCTCTCCCTCACCCCCTCACCCTGGCAGCCCTCTCTTCTCATCCTCCACCATGCAGTGACTGCAGTGCCTGCTGCCCGCTTTCCCATGGGCACTGCCGCCACCACTGCCTGCCATCTCTCGCCAGAGCTGCTCGCACTGCCCAGCCAAGCAGCACCGTCGCGGCACTCAGTGTGACATGTCGTCGCTCCCCTCCTTTCTCCTGTAGGCCTTTGGAAAATACCTCCAACCTTCTGAGAGGACAGACATCGTCCTCACAATCATTGGCGCCATGAGAGACTTAAACGTCTACGAAAAGCAGCTGGCCAGCAGCATGATGGATGTGGTCACAGGAGACCCTGACTTCTGGCTGACGGACGTAAGTGGCCTGTGGCGGGATTGCTCTGCCCTTCAGCCCTGTCAGGCCTTGTTCCTCCCTCCACCCCTCCCTCCCAAACCCAGGTGTCTTGCGCACCTGAAGCCACCTGAAGGCAGCAGAGAAGGATGGGACGGGCAGCTGAGGAAATGGCTGCACTCCAGTGGCAGCACCATCCTCACCTGTGTCCCCTCCAGGTGCCAAAGATCATGAGCTGCATCCACCAAAACCTGCAATACATCAACACGGCAGCAGCTCGGCACAGCCTCGATTCGCTGCTTCTCCTGATGGCTAACAAGTGCTCCGGGGAGGTAGTCATGACGCTGCTGAAGATCGCTCCACGAGGAGACAGGTACTGGCCCCAAAAGCCTTGAGGGCTTGTTCCCTCTTGGGAGAGGTGCCCGCAGACTCTCTGGCTGTCAGACCCGAGGAATACTGCAGGACACCCCCAAGGCACAGGGTTCTACATCCCACCACGCTTTCCAGTCCTGGTGGGTCGGGCAGGCCCGCAGCAGCCGAAGCTGGCCAAGTCAGCCCAGAGCCCCGCCATGACACTCCTCCCAGCCCCACAGGGAACATCACCTCAGCCCTCTCCTACCTGCCCAGGGCATCCCAACCGAGGGGTAGGCTCTGTGTTATGCCGGGCTGGCCCAGGCCATGCTGCTGTGGCCGAGGCAGCCCTGCTGACAGAGCGCACTGGCTTGCAGCACTGGTATGGCCATGTGGGAGGTGATGTTCTCCACGCCCCAGACTTTGGAGAAGGTCTTGAAGGAGCTGTTCATCAGACTGCAGGACCGGCAGAACAGGCTCTTCTACACCTACCGGGAGGACACCTGCATCCTTCGCTTGGCTGTGAGTTACCAGAAAAAGCCCCGGTGCCCTTGTCCTCGGCTGCCGGTGCAAACGAGGAGCTGCACAATGCAGGGAGCCCCGCCAGCTCTGCCCGTCGCCCACTGCTGTGTTTCTTTCAGCTGCTGGCCTGCAGTGATTTGGAAGATGAGGATTTTGCTCCAATGTACAAAGTCTGGAGGTTTCTGAGGCATCCAAGCCTGGTGATGCTCTCACTGGTGCTCAGGGGCCTCGTCACCCTGTCAGAGAGAGCCGAGATGGTAAGCAGGGCATAGTCAAGGGGAGCCGTGCTGGCAGCCGGGGGCTGGGGCAGGGGGTAAGGCGATGGCTTGGCCTCGGCTGGGCGTCAGGTGGTGGGGTGGCTGCTCCAAACGCTCTCCCTGCTATGGTGGGGCCGGGTGGCTGCCTGCAGAGCTTTCCAGGCATGGGCCTTTTTACAAAAAGGAAATTTTCTTTTTCACACAGGCAAGGAAAATGCAGGTCTTCCTGCCAGACATGATGGAGATCCTGCAGGATAGCAATGAAGATACTAAGATGAAGGCCCTGGTGGTCTTCCGAAATGTGATGGGTCACCTGAAGAAGAAGGAGGCCAGCCCCATCGCTGTGCAGCTGGTGGACAAGCTCCTGCCCCTCTTTGCCGAGGTGAGGCTGATGTGGGAGCCTGAATCCTGCACGTGGGCACTGGGCAGTGACAGCTGCCCTTCAGCCCAGCGCTGCGAGCACCACTCGGAGCAGGGTCTTCTCCTCTCTGTTCTCCCCCCGGGCGCTTGTGGGATGGCTTCTGCAGCCCAGCCCAGCTTCTCCCCGATAGCTGCTCTCAGAGCCCCGAGGGCTCCTCCTGCTGCGCTGCAGGCCAGGACCACATGTTCTCCCCAGACACTGTGGCGAGAGGCTGAGGCTGAGACAGTGGTGCACGCCCCGGAGGCGTTGCCGAGGACCAGCCCAGTCTCCTCCTCAGCCCGTCTGTGGGGAGCTCTTCCCTAACATGGCTGGTGCAGCTGGTGGGGAATGCTGTGTGGCTGGGAGAGCACTTTGAGGCACAGGCACTGCCTGAAGGAAATCTCTTGAGGGGCCTTTCACGGGCCCAGGGCCATCCAGCCACAGCTCCAGAGCTGGCTCACAACTCCAGTGTGCAGAATCCGACCCCGGAGCCTCCCCCCCTCACATCACCCATGCTAGCGCTTCTGCTCACCGTGGGCAGAGCAGCTGTTGCCATTGGCCTACTGTGCTTCTCCCTACCAGGGGTTCAGCCTGCTGAGAGAGTGCTCCATCAGCCTCTTCAGAGACCTGATGAAAAAGACTGTGATGGGGAACAACAAGAGACAGATGAAGAACAAAGTGCGAATGGGCCTGCTCCCACTGTTCTTTCGCATGAGTGACCAAATCCAGAGCGTGGCCAAGGTACAGATTTCAAAGCTAAGCAGTGACGCAGGGAAGACACCCTCAGATGTCTGTGCCAGGGCACTGCCCAGCTTCCCAAGGACGGGATCACTCCAGGAAGAAAGCCAAGCGGAGAGGGACACCAAGTCTCTTTCCCCACATCGTGGTGCCATCTCCCAGTTTCTACTGTTCTGCAGGCCTCCAGGGAAGCCCTCCTTGCTGCCGCAGAGCTCCTCAAGTGGAAGGACCTCAAACACCTGCTGCGAACACAGCAGACATGGAGGATTGGAGAGTGCTTGGTGAGGACAACCCCCAAGCTCCAGGGCCCAGGCTGGACCAGGGCTGCCCCCCGCCGAGTTTGGGGTGTGGGCTCTGCAGCTGTGCCTCGCCTGCCCTGCTGCAGCCTAGAGCCCACAGCCTGGAGCTGCACATCCTTGTCCCCTGACCTCAAGAACAAAGCCCCCAGGGGCTCTTCTCCACGCCCCTCTCCCCTCCCTGCACCCAGCGGGAGGGAGGGGTCTCAGCAATGCAGGCGGTGCTGGCAGGAGCTGGGACTGCTCCGGCTAACTGGGGAGGCTCTGTGAGATGCCTATACCCTTGTGCTCTCTCCAGCTGCAGCAGGACAGGAGCAGGGCTGAAGAATACTTGAATCAGAGCCTGCCATACCTGAAGGATGCTCAGGCCACCTTGCGAGAAGAGGCCGTGAGGTTCATCGGTGAGCCACAGCCCCCCGGGTCCCTCTTTTGGCAGCCTGGCCCCAGTCCCTGCCGCTGCACTGGCAGCAAGGAGCAGCCCTGTGCCTGCCAGAGCCCCAGCTGCCCCGTGCAGCGCTTTGGCCTGCCCTTTCCCACCCCAGCCCACGCAAGCAGGCGTGGGGGCCTTCTTGCTCAGTCCCACCCGGTGTGGCTACTGCTTTTCCCTGGGGTCAGCC
>NW_009606391.1:0-3578 GCF_000690535.1 Cariama cristata | reverse complement strand
ACGGGGGGTTTCCGGCGGAGCCGGCAGGACCAGGCGCTCTGCTGCTGGGAGCGAGCTGAGGAGCAGGGGGTCTGATGAAGCTCTGTGCCTAGGGCTTGCTGCACGACCCCTGAGGGACAAAAGTGAGGAGAAGACAGCTGAGGTCTGCAGTGGTGAGTAGGGAGCACAGTCTTGAGGGGATGCTGGCGGGGTCTCTGCAGACACAGGGGTTCATCTCGGCTCTGTTCCTTTCACTCACAGCCCTTCAGACCTTGCAGAAAGACCGCGAAAGCTCTGTCTGTTCCCTGGCAACGCAGACCATCCTCATCCTGAGCTCTCCAAGGGTACAGCAAACATCAGGATGGACCCTGCGAGGACTGTGCTGCTGCTGCTGCTAAGCCAGGCAGAGGTGCAGCTTTCCTCAGGAAAATGGCTGCCATTTAATAAAGCTGGAACAACAAGGCCAAACCCACGGGGTCCTTCAGATGTGGAGCGCCCTGAGCGTGCTCAGCAGACGGTGTCAATCCTGGCCTGTACCGCTGCCTGCAGGACAGCTCCCCCCCTCAGCACACCCTGGCCCCAGGCTTGTTTGACAAGTTTACACCTGAGTGAGACTGCCCCCAGAAGAAGCCGCGTTTGTTCACTCCCTGGGGAAGTCGTTTCTTTAGGGACGCAGAGGGCAAAGGGGAAATGGCAGCCCCTGAAGGAATCAGGATTGCCCGGAGAGCTGCCTGACACCCACGCTTTCCAGCAGCCCTCCAGAAGCTCTCCATTCCTTGAGTCCCAGGGTCCTTCCCCACACACAGCACCCTGGGATTCATGGCCCTGCAGCACCCCATTTCAGGGCCCTGCAGCAATCCTTCTCACACTCCCAAGCCCACAGCTCAGTCTAGACCCAAGAGGAGAAGCAGAGGTGTGCCACAGGGGCCTGCAGTCCCCTCCATCACGCCACAAGGATAGGGCACAGGAAGAGTGATCCCAGCTCTGGCCTCCTCGCGCATCTTCGGGCATCCCAGCGAGGCCCCGGCATCTGCTGTTGCTGCATCGCCACTTCCCCCGCCCCGTGATGGACTCAGGAGGGTTTCCACGCAGAGTACAGAGGTGCTAAGGGAGCTAGAGGGCAACTGCAGGGGTCCTAGATGGACTAGAGGACAAACAGAGTGCCTCGGTCACCATGAAGGCCTCAGAAGGGGTCCTGACTTGCCTAGAGCGCTCTTAAGGCAGCTACAGTGCAAATGGAGGAGTCCTGTGCCCGAGAGCCCTCCGCCAGCCCCACTGAGGGCCTACGGTGGGCTTTTGTGTACAACGAGGGCCAAGGGAGGGTTCCTGAGGCTCAAAGCGAGGGTGCATGGAGGCTAACAGAGGGGTGCTGCGGGGAGCAGGGGGGCAAACTGAGGCCTCTACAGCACATCCGAAGGCGTGCTGGGGCGCTGAGAGGTTCTGAGGGGGCAACCGGGTCAGGCTGAGGCAACGGCAGGACAACAGAGGGGTTCAGAGGGCACTGGTGGGTATGAGGAGGGCTCCAGGCCTGGAGGCACTGGAAGAGAAAATGAACAAGCCTTGAGGAGGTCCAATGGCAAAAAGAGAGTCACCCCCATCTTGAATTTCCAAGACAGCTACTCCTTATCCACTTCTTTCCCATCCTGCCCCCAGTTCTCCCCATTTGCCCTCAACCAGGCAGCCCGGATGCCCACACCCAGCCAGCTTGGGCAGAGCAGAGCTCTGAAGGTCCCTGCGCATGGTCACGCTGGGCAGCAGCTCCATGGCGCCTCTCGGGCTGTCAGAGAGGGGGCAGAGAGGGGCTGTTCCAGGGTCCCTTGGGCTTTTGGGGGATTCCTTGGACTGCCTCCATGGAAGAGGCGCACTGCGGCAACGGTGTTCTGTGTTAACCAAGAGTTAACTCCGATGTGTATACTTCCATAGAACAAAGAAGTATTTCTCCGTCTAGGACAGAATGACCATCCTTGAGGTTGTCAAAAGCAATGAGGGGAGAAACTCCTAATCACGACTTGGTCGTTAAATCCGGCCTTGAAGGAAGGAACATCTTGGAAAAATGTAAACTTCAATGTATCAAATCAGTAAGTTTAGAGTAGTCAGCAAGAAGAGTGATTAGCCCTAGCCTTAACTGAACTACCCTCGTTATAATACTTAAAATCAGCCCCCCCTAACTCAAAGATTCTGTCCCACTCAGAGACCCTTCCCCAAAGCGCTTGCATAGTATAAAAGTGTTACATCAGCGATATGTAAATGAGCTGACCAGTCCTGGTGTTGGAGGTTGTGCTAGGGTTGTGGCCTAAGGATAAGAATGCGAATAGAAACTGTTCCAAAAGAACACCGGGTGTGTTAGCTTGGTGCACTTACCGCCTAGCACCCGAACTTGCGCAGCTTTGGAAATAAATCAGTATCTCGTCTCTGTGTGATCGGCTTATGGCACACCAGGTAACGAATCCATCCCTTCGGGCAACAACAGCACCAGGCCTACAGCTCCCGACACATTGTCTGGACCAACAGGGCCCTACAGCAGGACTGTACCGGAAGACGACAGCTCCTGTCAAGCCCCGCAGGCCAACATGGCTGCCCAGAAGCGCCATGCTGGAAGACTAGAGTTCCCAGCACGCTAAGGACTGCAGCCCTTAGAGTTGTATCCTGCTGTGTGCCATCCTTCACCACGAAGCCCCGACAGAGGCTGGAGCGCAGCCCTACCACACCGGCCCAGGGCTCCTCCACCCTGGTGGTACCACACAGCCGTCCCCTGGGAGCAGCTTGAGGTCCCGCAGAGAGGTCTGGGATGCAATGGAGGCCTCAGGAGGGGTCCCGAGTGGACCAGTGCTGAAAGAGGTTTTCAGAGTAGGGGAGAGGCTGTAATTCTAAGAGGGTGCTCTCCATCATGGCCACAAACCAGACCAAGAAGAAAATGGGTGAGAGCGGAATCTCCATTTCTGGGAGCTTCCAAATCCTAAAAGGGCAAAGACGGTGGAAGAAGTTTCATTTTCTTTTGTCTCTTTTCTGCACCAGCTCTTCCTGTTTGGCAGGAGGAAGAGAAGAGTTGAAGTGACAAAACATATGCTTTCTCTTAAGCTTGAGTGAATCTTAGACATTTAATGTCGTCAAGGGTGAGAGGCAAGGGCTCTGCAGTGCACCAAAAGCAAGGGGATGTCCTGGGGGCACGCTGAGGTGTCTGAACAAGGGGCTCTGGGACACACCGGAGGACAACAGGGAGGTGCCAAGGGGACATGAGGGCAAAGGGAGGCCTGGAGGCACCCCGAGAGCACCCGGGTGCCCAGGGCTAAGCCAGACCCATGGCCTCCCAGGGGATGCCCTGCCCCTCCCCGCCCAGGTGGCAGGTCACAGTGGCACCCTTTGTGACCTCACGTTGTGATGCCCTACTGTACTGCATGTGGTCAGCTCGGCTGCGGCCCGCAACCTGCAGTCTTCGGCAGGATGGCGATGGGACAGGGCAGGAGCATGGAGCCGGCGAGGAGCCCCTGAGCGCAGCCCACGGCTTTCCCCGCCTCCCCCAGCAGCCCCACTGCGGTGTTTTGTTGAAGCTCCCCGCTTCCTCACCCCTACGCCTTTCCTCCGTACCGCAGGATGGCGGA
>NW_009606390.1:0-3886 GCF_000690535.1 Cariama cristata | reverse complement strand
GTTTTGAGTAAGTGGAGGGAGAGGAATGCCTCATTAAATTACAAAATAAAAGCTCTTTTTAAAAAGTATAATTCCTTTCAGTGTGTCTTCAGCAGTACATATGTGTCCATGTAGCAGACATGCATAACATATGTGTGTTATATGCAGAAATAAACACTAGGTCTGAAACCAGACTGTACAAGTTAAGATACCAGAAATTATTATTAAAGGGACTTTTATTTTACAAAAGAGAGAGAAAGAAAGGAAGTATATGCTCTGGTCTCATTCATTAATTCGACCTTTTTTCCTCCACTAAGCAATTGTATAATGCTGATCTTTTATATCTGAAACAGTTTATACAAGGAAGTAGAGTGTGTGTTGCTCACCCGTCTGAACCTTGGTGACACTTGCAGTGATGCTCTGTAATATTGACCCCATTTCTTTGTGCTGGGATTTTTACCTTCTCATTGTTTCCTTAGTGAGTATTCAGATGTTTAGAAAAGGGTAATTTTTGTTTGGTCTCTTTAAAGTGAGTATACTCTACTCTCCAGTAGTGTTTTTTAAGGTTCATGTGTTTCCATTAGAAGCTGCCTTTCTCTTCCCACTCCTCCATCTGGCAGGTTCGGTGTGGGTTTTATTTTCTCATGAAGCTGAAACTGGGCGTACGACTTACAGGGTTGAAGAACTCCTTCAGGGCTTCCTTGCTCACGCCTTGTAATGTGTTGGTAACCTGCCTCTCCAGTTTTTGTACCATGTCCTCCTGCTGTCAAATTGCAGCTCTGTGACACTGAGCACTATAAAGAATGAGAGAAAATATTTATTACAGCAGTGTTAGAGAGTGATTTTTATTTGAAAACTGGTTATGTTAGTGGAGCCTTTCTCGGTTGTGCCTCTGAGCCTGTCTGTACTAAAATGAGCTACTCAAGTCCTACCATTGAAGAAGGTATGTGGAGGAACAGACAGGGAGATGGGATTTGAGTTTTAGCAACCAACACCGCCAGCATTTGCTAATGAGTGCTAACAGATGTATTTGTTTCCTACTGATGTTTTCAGACCTTCATAAAGCAAAACCAACATTTACAGAGAGAGGCTAAATTACTATCTCTTACTCGGTTACATTGTTGGAAAAATTGACTAGGCTCCCAGACTCAGTATCCCCTCATCAGATCTAGCAACAAGCAACAAAATTAAATACTGGCTTACAGGCAATTATTTTTAGTTAAGGCCAATTAATATTAGCTGATTTGACTGCCTGAGAGAAAAGAGAAGTTCGTGTCGTTGGAGCGTGATGCGTAGTAGCACGAAGAGACCTGAACTTGAAACAGCATTATTAGTACTGTGCTGCCCTTATACTGATACCATCATTTCATTGAACTTCGCCACAAAGTCGCAAGTTTTTGCATTTCTGCGTCTCTCAGGGAAATGCACATGAGCAGGGCTTGTGAAAAGGTGTCATACGTAGTAATTCAGTGAAAACACAGAGTGATTAATTACAAGTGCTTTTCTAGGTGTGCAAAATAAATACATCAACATAGTAGTAATTGTCCGGTAAAGGTCATTTAGTGCGACCAACTGAGCTTCTTGATTTTTGTGGTGTTAACAGTGGCCACTTAAAATATTTTTTCTTTTGCTTTAAATGTGTATGGCTTTCAATGAGGACATACTATGGTGTAAATATTGTCTGCTGCAAAAATACATGACATAAGATAATACAAAACCAAATTGTCCTTTTTAAACATTATGGATGAGCAGCCTCACTTGTGATAGGAACTTGCATCTCTTTTGCTCTGTCTGTACCAGTGTTCTTTCATGGTTTTAAGAGTGTTAGCATAATGTATTGCCAGAGAGCTTCTACTGTGAAGCAGCTGTACAGCGAAGCTTTGCTTCAGGGCCGTCTAGTAAAACCATGTACAGCAAGCAAACAGGCTGTACCAGTAAAAGCTCAACCAGTGAAACCAGTTTAGCTGGTTTAATTAAGTCAGTGGTAGGGGCTTCTGCCAGTTCAGTTACAAATTGCACCCCTCCCCCCCGCCAGTCTTCCTGCGCCAGCTATGCTGGCAGAAGTCTGCAAGTAGGTACTGTTTTAGGAAATTCCACTTTCGTTGTTTCTAACATATATAGCATATTGTTGCAATGTAGTCTCTTCCTTTTTTCCCTTCCCCTTTTGTATCTTTTTTTTTTTCCTTCTCTCCAAGGAATTTACAGCTATATCTCTTAGTTAAATGTAGCTGCTCTTGAATATAGTTGTTAGCCACCTGCCTCTAACCAGAACATTTTCTGCAGTCTTGGAAGACAGAAGAGAAGTTTAAGGTTTGAATTCTGTCAGTGGAAGAAACAGAGGGTAGTTAGTATCTAGATTTTATTCTCAAGTGAAAGGACTAGAATAATGGCAGATGTGTAGGTTGTGCAAGATACTGGGACAGTATTTAAGAACCAAGTAAATATTGCTTTGTCATAAAACACTAGCATTAACGCTGGTTTTGTATTCAACTGTTAGCAGATGAGACCACTAGAAAGGAGTGATTGAACAGTTTCTTCAGCGCTTTTTAAGTGAAAGGGATACCTACAGGGTATCTGGAAAAGCTTCTTTAAGATGAATCTGTAGTAAGCTAACTCTACTATACAGACCATCACAGGAAATGTAGCTTGGGCACCAAATGACATTGTTTAAAATGTTAATGAAGCATTTCCGTGCTCTGCAGAAACCATAGCTATGCTAGCACAAAACTGAAGTTGTGTTCAGTGGTGTGTTGCCTTGCAGCTTCTCTTTGCTGGGTACATTTATGGGCAGAGAGAAAAGCTGTGCAGCTTGTACTGTGTTAGATTGCTTTCATGTAAGTAGTAAGGATGGTATGACTAAGCAAAGTTTGATCAGGAAAGAAACAGAATAAATAGGAAAAGACATGGCAGAAACGGACACAGGACAAACCATGTAAATTCAGGCATCTCTGACAGTGTTGGAAAAAGCAGTGCCCTAATCTGCCAACTACATGATGTTGGCATGGTGTTGGCCAGCCAACATGGGAGCTTCTCTAGAACCTTCTTTACACCCTGCTACTAGCCTGTACCATTTCCTTCCTTTTGCTGTTTCCAGCTTAAGCTGTTTGAAACTGTTCTCAGAAGTTGTTCACGTAACGTCCATACCTGAGTTCAGGAAAGGTAACTTCTCAGGTGTCAATTCTGCCATGCTGTCTTGTATTAAAGGTTAGTGTGGGCAGATTATGATTCTTGCCAAAAACTCTGTAATAGTTCCCCACAGGAAGGTTGGCTGTTCTTATATATATAATATATGGTCACTTTTTTTATTGTAGCTGACAGGATGTGTATGTGTTCTAAAGCATACATTTTAATCTGAAAGGTGATGGTTTAGTTACTCATTCTTAAACAGCCATGATTATTGGAATTGCTTGAATAGTTATGTCTCACACAGCTTCATTTCTCTCTTTACCCTCACATGGATATTTGGTCTGTGTTGTGATTGATTGCAAAAGTAATGATAACTTTATCTGCACTGTTTTGGTTTTGGGAGACCTGTTTTATTCCGTCAAATGTTATTCAGTAATTCTAGGTCATATTTGCTTCCATAGTACAAAGCATTCTCCTCTGTCTCCACCATTGCTACAACCCAACCTGATATCTGAAAAGCAAATGTTATTTTCATTCATATATCATAACAATAGAGTAGACAGATCTGCTATAATGCCTAACCCAGAAGAAGGTGTCGGGGGAGATTAATTCCGGATGTAAAATTGATTTTCTCAGAAGGAACCTTAGGGGAGGCTCTTGGGGACTAGCAGGAAGCAAAAGTCGTTCGTGTTTTCAAGAAGGAAAAGGAGAATTTGGGGAACTCAAGCCTCACACTGACCTCCTGAAAGCCATTTCCAAACATATGAGGGACAAGAAGCTG
>NW_009606389.1:5755-7763 GCF_000690535.1 Cariama cristata | reverse complement strand
AAACAGTCTCAAGTTGAGCCAGGTGATGTTCAGGCTTGACATTAGAAAGAACTTCTTCACTGTTAGAGTTGTTAAGCATGGGACTGGGCTCCCCAGGGAGGTGGGGGAGTCACCATCCCTGGAGGTGTTCAAAAAACGTTTAGATGTGAGGCTTCGAGACATAGTTTAGTGGGCATGGTGATGTTGGGTAGAAGGTTGGACTTGATGATCTTTGAAGTCTCTTCCAACCATAATTATTCTATGATTCTATGATTCTATAATCAAATGGGAAACAAATTACTGCAACTCAGTATCAGTTCTTGCTAAAACAACTTCACAAAAAATTTTGGACACGATTTGGTTGTCTAAATAGAGGCATATAATGCCAGCTAAGGTGCCTTAAATTATCTTCACAGAGCTTATAAACAAGAAACGATATCTACAGAAAATCTGCATGTTCCTGGAACAATAACTGGAAGCCATGTGTGATATCCTAAGGCATCTCAGATGGTACCAACCACCCATGTTTGGTACCTGAGTTGAGCCTTTCAGGGAGGTCCAGGAGGCTGCTGATCTTATCCAACAGCAGACTTCTGCATTTCATCAGCTGAAAAGCTTCAATGACAACAAGAGTTTACCTACCTGCTCTTCATTTAGGTGCATACACTTTAGACCTCTACATCTAAATATCTGCATCTAGAGTGTCATCTCATTGAAAATCATCCCATTTTACCCAACCAAAGGATGACTACATGAAAAAGGACAACAAAACTAAACTAATAAAATTGATCAATCCAGTACGATGCACTTTTTAAAGAAAATACACACACCAGCATCTCTCCTCAACTTATTCCTAGACCCATTTCTCAGCTTACAGACAACAGAGCTAATATAGTCAATATAGATAATCTTCATAGACTCTGGTATTTTTGTTTTGGGCATCCCACTTAAATACTAACAGGAACTCAAATATTTCAGATGAGAAATATACATTTGTTCATTTCCTTCAATAACTGAGAGCTGTTCTACAGGTGCTGCAGACTAAATGCCAAACCATCAGAAGTAGTGCTGTAAGAAGGGCCTTATTTTTTCTTAGGAAATTTTCTGTTGGTGTGAAATACATTTCTGGTAATGAAACATGGAGCACTGCAGTGTATTCAGGAGCTGGAAAAGTTGAGCTCAGTCTTTGCTTCAGTGAATGTCTATTCAAGCAGAGTGGATCTTCATCAAAAACAAAGAGCAGGGAAATTTCTCCTGCTAGCAAATGCCCATGAAATGAAAGGTATGACTACAAATATCTTCAGATAATTAAAGAAGTTGACTCCAGGAATTTCATCTCCTGGTGAATGTACATTTCTTTTCCAAAGGTAGTTCAAAAAATCTAATTATGTTACCTCAACCTACATATTTTTCTCTTCCCTGTTTTGCGCGTCCGCCATTTCCCTCCCTTTTCCGCTTTCCCTAATAAACCTGCCCAGAATCAAAGTGTGACCAAAAATACTTGCAAATATTTACCAGAATCAGATAATCAATTTCACTAAAACTCCTAATCCCTACATTTCTTGTTCTCCAGTTTGACTATTTATTAAATAAATTTCTTCCAGACCTAATCTCTTGCATGTTTATGTCATAAAATATTTCAGCTGACTCTGCGTTAAATGGTTTAGCTCTTACATATTGAAAAATATTTTGCAACACAGCAATAAAAATGTTCTCTGTAGTTCCCAAGAGGAATTATGAATAAATATTGATATACTCACAGTTGGTTGATACCTGAAAATACTCTTTGGAAAACAGTACATTGGGAAACAAATCACTACTGATCTTCTCTGTCATGGAATGGTATTGCTTGAATTCTATCTGTTTGCATCTCTGAACGTATTCTATGGTTTTTCATTTGTTGTAACTTTAGATTATACAATTTCCAGGTGTCACCATTTAAGGCTGGGCGGGCCCTTAAAGCAGGTGGCAGATGCTCTCTGCTAATCCCGTCCTTTCCCAGAAGGGGAAGGAGAGGAGAAAAGGGAAA
>NW_009606389.1:0-5452 GCF_000690535.1 Cariama cristata | reverse complement strand
GCACAGGCAGGGGTGGAGGCAGGAGAACGAGCAGAGTCCCACCAGCATGCTGGCCATGAGCAAAGAGAGGGCTGACCCCTGTGATCCCCGAGCTTTATACCAAGTATTCCCGTGGGTGGGATGGAATACGGCATTGGTCAGGCCTGGGTCACCTGTGCCCTCTGCAGCTTCCTGGGGTCGGTGCCATCATTCTCCTTAAGTATTTTTTATTTAATTTATAAAATTAGCAGGACATTCATAAAATCCTGTATCCGGATCTGATGGTTACACCAAAGAAAGTGCTCAAAAACTGGAAATTATTCATAAAAGAGTTACAAGAGTGTTATGAAGTCTGAAAATTTGCATTAATTATCAAAACTTAGATGGGAATATGATAGCTGTTCATTTAGAATCAAGACTGTGTATTTATAAAAATGTTCTAGATGAAGTAGAAATTATTATGTATTTCAGAGATTATATTTACTGATTCTCCTGTGTTACAAAAAGAATGAGAATAGTAGATTTTAACAGTCCCATTTGTCTGTAAGTCTACAAACTAAGCAGCAGAGCACTTTTAAATCTCCCTCAAACTTTATTTATATTATCAACTAGCAGTTACCTGCTACATACTATATGTATGCATACTATATCCTACAGCAAACAATGATCTTCCATTAGCTAAAGCCATGAGGATCAATCACTTGGCATTGAATTCTACAGTGTTTCCATACTCAGTGCTCAGATTCGTTCCATCTCTGGATACTTATCTTTGACTACAGGTTTGATAAATACTTTAAACCAATTCACCTGCAATCTGGCATCAAATGGATCCTGTTCCCATCTTGTGAACTCAGATCAACTGAGTACCTGTCTAGAGATGCCTCACTCTCCACTGTTGGTAGAGAAAACATACAGTAATTACAATTCTACTCAACACACAAGAAATATGGGAAACCACGAGGAAACTCTACACTTAAGAAACACTATTGCAAATTATTTTCTACAATAGTGTGATTTATCAAATAGAAATAGTACAAAATACGCATTTTGTTATATCTTCTAACTAAACAGTATTGCATTTCAGCCACAGTGTAGAAACTATTCCATGTTAATTAATATCTAGTCAATTATGGACTACTAGCAGAAATCTGCTATCACATTTTTATTTCAGAACTCTCACTGAATTATGCAGGGAGAGTTAAAAAACACTCTTTGACTCCTAATTAGAGTCAAACTTTCTGACTTATCAGTTGTCAGTAATAGAATAAAGAAGACTGAGTAGACCTGTAGATTTAATTAAACAATAATGATATTTTCTAGACTTCTGGTACTCATGAGATGATACTGGATACATAAGAACTGTCTTTAGAGTCCTATTGTTACTGAACTTTAAGCAATATTATAAACTTTCACTTTTTAAATGAAGACTTTACAAAAAAAGAAGTATTTTTTTTAAAATTTTCATAAGTTACCCATTAAAGCTGCTTTTGTGAAAGTTCTCAAAATACAAAGGTCTTTTTCTACACTGCCTGGAAACAGATTTATTTTTTTTTTTTTTCCCTACATCAAGAATAGGAATTGGACTTTACAGAAGAGATAGGTAGTGTATGGATATAAGAGATCATTCAGAAATGTCCTAACACAAGCCTGGTTGATGGACTGACTTCTTCTATAAGCACATCGAAATTTTTCCAAATACTCCTGATCTTTACAGTTGGGTTTCTTTTGACAATATAAACTGCAAGTTAAATCAAGAAAACTCAGATTTGCTGGGCCAGAGAGATTCAATAAAAAGGTCTGAATACATACTCACTACTGACCCTTAATGTTTTCTGCATTAAAATAAGTATTTTAAGACTGGCTATCAATCCAGAGCTAAATTTTGTTAAAATCTGGGATTATTTTTTTTTCATCATTGCTATTGTTTTTGTTAGGCCTCTTAGTCTCCATGTTGTTACACTATTAATTAAATAAATTAAATCACACATGACACAGTAAGGCAAAATTCAGGGAGGAATGTGTTCTTAGAGCTACGAGTTCCAAATTCTTACACCACCTAGTTTTAATAGAAATAGTCATAAGGTTAGGACTTTAGAAGTCCTAATTCCAAGACACTGAGAGTTTTGTTGGGGTTTTTTTCCCCTCTTTTTTTACATCTCTCAAAGCTAATTTTGAAAAGATTTATTAAGATCTCTGAACTGTTTTGAATCCAGCCCACAGGAATCTATTATGTTTTTTGAGCTGGATATACCTGCCAACACAGTGACACTTAGCAGATTCCAGGAAAATGTATCTTTCTGTTTTGATCTGGTTTGCTGATACAAAAGTCTTCTCATTTTGGAGATGAAATGACTGTGATTTATCACAAATTATAACCTTATAATAAGTGAAAGATAAGGCACACTTCTGAACTAGTTTGACAATGTATTTCATCATAGTTATCTACATATCTGGGGATAATATCTAAGGAGTGAAAATTGTTATGCTGACAAATGGAAAGCTTTTGGGAATCAAATACTAAATCTAATTGAAATCTGATAACAGGACAATTTGAACTTCTAACTACTGAATTTTGTTAATTAAAATACAAGAGCACATAAAATCACAGCCATTTTACTGAATACTGAAGTGCACGATTAAAACTTAGTAAGCTGCTTGGGTTTTATAGATGAATTAATATAAATGACAAATCTAATGTATTTCTTTGTGTATAGAAAATAGAGCCACGCTCAAAGTACTAGCACAAAATAATGTCCACTAGACAAAATAATAATAAACTCTCTAAAACAGTTTAGAACAGTCAATTACATTTTCATGAGTATACTATCAAAGTGAAGTAGTTGATAATAATGAAGGTATTTTATCAGTAATCACTGTAATTTGTTTGCCCATCATTTGTTCAGTTTATCGTACAAAATGACTTGTTTTGATTAGGTCTAATTAGAATTGCAACAGAGGAAGCAGCTCACTTAACTTTCATTATTTATATAGTACATTCTGCTATGCATTATTGCTTAAGAAAACAGTACAAAAGCTGTTGGGTAATAAAATAAAGTTTTTATGATACTCTGATAAGTGTAATAGAGATATGAGACTGTGAACAACAGTGGACAACAGTAAATTTGAACAGTCTTCTCCATAATACACCAAATTGACAGCCTCGGAAAAGGCATGTTAATGTTTTATTGAAGTTATATTTAATTTACTGCAAAGAGAAGATGATAGAGTAAATTAAAAGAAGAATCATACTTGCCTTCTTCATGATTAGATTGTACCTTTGTCAAGAAAGATCTGAACAATTTCAACAAATTCAGCAACAGCAAGAGACAAGAGAATCATAGAATCATAGAATAATTCTGGGTGGAAGGGACCTCTGGAGGCCATCTGCTCCAACTCCCTGTTGAAAGAAGAGCTAGTTGGATGAGGTTGCTCAGACCCATGAGGACTGAAGTTCCCACAACCTCCCTGGGCAGCCTCTTCCAGTATTTGATCACCCTCACTGTAAAGAAATGCTTCCATGTATCTAAACAGAATTTCTAATTTTCCAACTTGGTCTTATCATTGTGTGCCCTCTAGAAGAGGTTAGATCAATTTTCTCTGTATCTTTTATCAGGTAATTGTTGACAGCAATAAGGTCTCCACTGAACTTCTATTTTCCAGGCTGGACAAACCCAGACCTTTCCACCTTTTCTCATATGTCATGTGCTCCAGTCACCATTTCCAGTCCAGCTTGGTGGCCTGTGCTGGACTACTGTGTTTCAATAACTTCATTCTGGAAAGCCCAGAACTAGACACAGTACTCCAGATGTGGTCTCATGCTAAATAACAGGGAAGGTTCATTAGCTGACGGCTACATTCTTCCTAACACAACCCAGGATGCAGCTGGTCTTCTTCAGTGGCAGGGCACACTGCTGACCTGCTCAACTTGTTGTGCAACAGGACCCCCAGGTCTGTTTATGCAAAGCTGCTTCCTAGACAATCAGCCCATAGTCTGTACTTTTGTGTGGGTTTATCCCTTCTCTGGTGCAGAACTTTTAATTCACTTTTGTTGTCTTCACAGAGGTCCCATTAGCCCACTTCTCTGGGCTGCTGAGATTCTCCTGAAGAGTAGCCCTGCTTTTTGTCATATTGACTGTTCCTTCAAAAGTGGGGTCATCTGTAAAGTTGCTGAAAGTGCACTCCCTCCAATCATCATGGTCATTAAAGACACTACAAAATATTGGTCTTAGCATTGATTCCTGACGAATGTCAGTTGTTACTGGCCACCAGCTGGACTTTCCCCAAAAGTTTGTAACTCTCTGAGTCAGGCAGTTCATCCAATTTTCCACTCACTTTATCACCCACATATCCAGCTCATATCTCACCAACTTGATGAAAAGAAGACTATGAGACAGTGTGTCACAGACCATGCTAAAGCCTAGGAACACAACATCCACTGTCTTCCCCTTATCCACAGCACCATGGTAAATACATGGATGAATGGAATACATGGGTAAAAAATAGGAAATAGCTATAGGTGAATGGTAGGATGCCAGAGATCATTTTGGTGTGGACTGTTCAGAAGGGAAAAGAAAAAAAAGAAAAGATCATTTGTTCCCCAGTGACTGTTTTTTTTCTTTCAGAATTAAAAAAGACAAATGAAAAGCCGAAGAGAAAAATGAAATAAAAACCAGATATCAGTAATGTTTGCCTTCCAACCATAAGGCAAGCCTAATATTTTTACAAAGAAAGCAAAATAAGGTCCATTTTTTCCACTGTTTTCTCTACATCACTATAAAGGCTGACACAGAATTAGGCTTTACAAATAAGGCTAAGCATTTGCAAAGAGAAATTAAGAAAAAAATTAATTAAGTTTGAACTGTTGTGTGCTAGGTCAAAACTAAGTGTCAGTGTATGCTATAGAGTTATTCATCAGGAAGTAATTTGATCTTAAAGAGTAATGTAAAACCAGACTACATGAACAGAAAACAGAAGTTGCTTTTTTCATATCTGTGTCAGAGCTCTTTACAGAGCAAATAGTTTACCTACATTATCAAAGTTAAAAAGGCACATTTTTATTAAGATCTAGATGGTTTTACAAATACTTTAAGAGCTTAAAGAGTTTTACTAAACTGAATTTTCTTTTTAAAAATGTAAATAAACAAAAAGCCTCACCTTAGTTCTCGAAAACAAAAGTGGGGTACAATTCTGTTAGAGTTAGATTCAGAACATAAACCTCTTTAAAGATCATTATGACTAATACATCTAGCACCACAAATTTAGTGATCAAATAGAGTCATACCATCTCTAAATAGCAGTTCTTTGAGATTAATATATTTATCAGCAAAACTTTTGAAAGATGTATAGCTATGGTAAATCATCAGATGCAAGTTTAAGAACTTAGGTAAACATAGATTCTAATGGGGTAAAAGGAGCAGATCTTTACCATGAATATTACAAAAAGACATTGAAAGTGTGTCCTGGTTCGGCTGAA
>NW_009606388.1:0-46308 GCF_000690535.1 Cariama cristata | reverse complement strand
CCAGGACACCATTTAGAGATGAGAATAGTCTAGACAGGTGAAATGAATTCTCTAATACCACAGTACAAATTGTTGACCAAAACAGAGTAACCCGCGATACTGTTACTTGAGATATCACACATGATGTAGGCAGGGATTAGTCATACCTTAAGACATACGTTTATCTAGAAAATACATTGTCATTAAATATTGGAGAATAGTTCATAAAGTGAACTCCAAAGTTCAGATTTGCTAATGTTGTCATCTGTCACGTAGGGTCTTAGCCTGGTTTTTGTTTATAGTATCTCATCGCCACTGGTGTAATTCAAGGATGAGAACATTGTACTTTAGTCTTTCCTGTGAAAGCATGACCAGCTGTGTCTTTAAATAGTGTATAAATTCTGTTAGGGTTACAAAAATTACAGATGGTTAAATATGTTTGGAATTAATTATAATTAGCTTTTTAGCTAATGAGAAAATTGCGAGATAATACTAGAATATTTGATGACCAGTTTACAACTGAACTGTTATATGCAAAAATTATTTGTAGTTTATAGTAAGATTCCATCCCTTTCATTCCTGAAGAGCACTCAAAGACTGAGTCACCCCATATACACTACTGGAGGATTCCAGTCCTTACCTAGCAGGAGTGAAGATGCATGGTGGAGCTCATCATGTCAGCAAAAACCAACCACAAATTAAAATTTTTTGTAAGCTCCTTAGTCTGCATTGTGTACTAAACATATCTTTATACAAGTGCAAGGAGAGAACAGAATGACCTCTTTTTTTAGATGTAGGAGCGTGTGTTGTGTTATCTTAGGAATTTTTCAGGGTGAGTTCAGTAAGGTCACGTGCGATTGTCCTCCTGGCCTGGCAATTATAGACACAGAAATTTCATTCCTCCTAATGGCTTACCTTAGTGGAGTATCTTAAGAATTGGCCCCTGATGTGCTAGTAAATCTCTGACACAGTTAGGAACGGAGAGCAAGGTTCAGAATTGCTTAAATTGCGTAGGAGCAGATGGGAAACAGACAGCTTGGACCCGTGAATTTGGTAGAGAGCAATTACTGTTCATTGTACGGGCTCAGTCAGTTTTCCAATTGATATGACATCAATTTCAGTAATTTGACTGCTCTTCTGTGTAATTTATTTGGGGTTGATGTGCAGGAGAAGGAATGAATTTTCTTCTAGCTTCCACTTACAACATTTCTTCTTTCTTTTTTTTGTATGTATTGTTTCAATTTAATTTTGGTATGTGAGGTCACAGTAGACCATATTCTCTGTATGCCTAAGGGAAGAGTATGTTAACAGTGTAAAATATTGTAGATTCTGCTATTTCTTGATAATAACCTTAAATTTATTAGTCTTTACTCTGTTGCCATAATGCATTTCACAGAATAATATGAAATTAAAACTAATTAAAAATACAAGTTAAGAGTAAGTGTAGGATGATGAGAGCTTTTCAGGTGTTTTCAGTAAAATTTTTGTCTTTCTGGAGTCCATAACTAAAATGGCTTGCTGTGTGATTCACTGATAGAGAGATCATGCCTTGGTCTGGCTATGGACATTTTACTATGAAAGAAATTTCTTGGTATACAAGAAGCGTTGTGCTGAATTTTAATTGGTGTAGTTGAATTATTTTCTTTGGACCTGTTTCTGCAACTTCTTTTTGAGTAAAGTAATGCAGTACTGGTGCAAAGGACTATTTTTTCATGTCACCAGACTTTCATCTTGCTTGTTTGTTTCTCATGTGAGAGATTGTAGACTCGCCTAAATGCTTTGGAGGCTTTTTCTTTTGTACTGCTCTCACCTGATGCTGTATTTAAAATGCAGATGAAGCTGAAAGAAGAACTGATACATGTCCTACCATCATATTTGCTAATATGTAGTGCAAATGTTGAAAATGGGCCACTGAATGCTAATGTCATACTGGTACTTCAAAGATGGTATGTAATGTTTTCTATGAAAAGGAAATGGTGTGTGGAAGGCTTTATCGTTACTCTTTTATCATTTCTTTTGAATTTCTGTCTTTTACAGCAGCATATCAGTACATTGACCTAGGCCGCCTTGTGCCATCAGATTAGCTGAACAGCTGTTTTTGACATCTGACATAATGTGCTTTGCCTCCAACCTTAGTGCACAGTAACTGAAATATGCTTATAATCTTTCCCCTATATACTGTGTTACATATTCCTGTGTCCCTGGTGTACTGCCGCAGGTGCATCATAGACAGCTGCGTAGCTGATGCTGGACAAAACCTGTTAGTACCACCATTGAAATAAGTATTAGCTTGGGGCAAGTTCTGTTAAGTACATAAAATACTTCCGTTAAGTGGAAGGGAAGTGGAAAGCGAAAGGAAAATAGAGGGAAGACTCACCTGCTTCATTCGTTTGTTGTCATTTCATTGGTGTGAGCCTTCTGAGCACATCTACAGTGGGTGAAAGGAAAAGAAACTACTCAAGAGGAGAGCGTTGGGTTTTTGTTTCCATCCTTTGAATCCAAATTGTCAGGGGATATCTGGGGACACCTCTCTGCTCTGACTGTTGAAGGGGTTGCTCGGTAGAAAGAAAGATAATTGCCTTCAAATGCTTGTCAGTGTAAACGGAACACCCAACTGTTGCTTATGCTGCGATGGCAACAGCCCTCCAGATGCAACTCTCAGGCATATATGTAAATGACAGCTCCAGCATGCTTGAAGCTGTTTGTCATCTGGCAAGCCGTGCTGCGCTGGGTTTGTGCTGGTGAAAGAGCAACGGCTGTAGCCTTCAGTAGCGTTTGGGTCTGCCTCTCTGTTGCCTTCCTGCCTGTGCCGCCTCTTTCCACAAGTGCTGCTCTCTGCAATAAACAGAAACTAATCAGCACTGTTAGCTGTTACTTGTAAGACACTGTTAAGCATCTATTATTTTTTATATGTGGGTAAATCGAGGGCCAGTTCCTATTACGCTAGGCACTCTTCTTTCACAAACAGTGCGAAGAGCCCTTGCATGCAATGATTTGCAACCTAGATCTCTTTGTCTGGCCTTTTTCCTCCTGTAATCTGCATTTTAATATTGTGTCTGGCATTTCAGTTTTGCTAGGACTCATGATCTCATTTGGAATTTTATCTAGTGCATGTCTCTTAGGTTTCGCTCTGGCTCTGGTTGGTTCAGTGAAAGGTACGAAAATATTACCTGTGAATGTATTTCTGAATCTCAGAAGTCACAGATAATCCCAAAATTATTCTAAAAAAGTCACTATTTTTACCAAATATTCACATAGGGCCCAGTCCAATTATGCTTGGTCCATGTGTTTCATCTACAGCAGTCAAATGTGTAGGAATGTGTGAGTCCCAGATGCCTGCCTTTTTGACAGAGAGGTTATTGAATCTATGTCCAGAGGTATCCTGTTATGGTAGAGCTGAACGTGTCAGCGCCTGCTTTATATGAATGTCTTCTAGCTTGTGTAAATATATGTGAAGGGGTTACATCGTACAGGATACGTAAAGCGTGCTGACAGCGTGGAGATTAGCACAAAACACAGCACTGCCAAGCTCTCGTCTGCCAGAGAAGAGGAGGCAAAGGAGCCTGTGGCAGTGTCTCACCGGAGGCGGGAGGACCCAGGCGTGAAGTAGGGGATGTGTATGAAGAGGACACAGCCAGGCTGTCCTGCCAGTTCCCACAAGAGCACCCCCAGTCATTAAGCACATCCAGTTGCATCTGAACTGACTAAAGTGACACATAATTATTATTTTTTTTCCACTCTAGGCATGATTAAGTTCTGAAACTTACTGCTATAGGATGTTTTGGATGGCAGAAATATTTTTTAAAGGGGGGGTGTGTGTGAAAGTGTGTCTAAGTGGATTCTAGATGAAAAAAAAAAGTCTGCAGTGGCTCACATGTGAACCATGTAAGCCATCATAGACATTTCAGATTCAGAAATCATTAAATACCTATCCTGAAATCCACAGCTGTTAGGAAGCTTATACCAAGGGGAAAAATTCTGTTGGTTTGCCTTTCCCTGTTTGTATTGTTAAGAATACATTTCTGTCAGGGGCTAGGACCCTGGGCTTTGGTCTGCTGTCTGACCCAGTACAGCCATTAATTCTGTTGTTCTGTGACTACCTGTATGTGGGCGTAGAGCCACTGAACTCTGTCTCTGCATTTGACTTCCAAAAGCAGCCTTAGATAATGTGGGCAAGTCAGGTGCTACAGAAGTATGCCTTTTATTTCCTGTGCTTTTCCTACCTGAGCAGTTTCTTCATCGCCTGAGCCTGTGGGTTTCATACAGGATAAAACTAAACATGCACGGAATGGGTTAAAGGAAGGAGGGTGGTGAAGAGGAGCAGAGTAGCAGAGCAAGGGGTCTGGCTGCAGAAAGCAGCTGCCCTGAGGTGCTGCTGGGCTGGGAAGAGGGAACAGGGCTGGAGGGCAGGGGGAGGGAGGATCGCTGCAGTACGGCTGTGTCCATCCCTTCCTCTCCTCTCTTCAGCAGCAGCTGCTCCCCTGCCTCTCTCCTTGCGCTGCCCTGGTCGCAGTGGTCACTGCTGAGCTCTTTAGGGTGCTGTGAGCAGACATGGATGAGGGTGAGGGGTGGTTTGGCAGTGGTTGTTGCTACAGCAGCTGTTCCCCACCTGTGGGGAAGGAGTGGTGGCCACAAGCTGCCAGCAGGACTGTGCTGTCATAGAGTCTCAAGCTTGGGTTGCAGGACTACTGAATAGTTACAGCTGGAAGGGACCTCTGGAGATCATCTAAAGATTCAGGTGTCTGATGTTTCAGGATCTCAACTGAGGGAAGGCAGACTGGTCTGGCCCACTAAGCTCGTACCTCTGACTGGCCAGGTGTAATGAAGGCATGGTGACAGCATACTCTTATCAGTTCTTTTCAGTATCTGCTGTAGTTGGCTAAATGCATAGCAATTATCTAGATGAAAGATAAAAAAGATGGAAGTGGTGAAGTAAAATCAGCATTAAAGAAGGGGTTGAAGAGCTCCAGTGCTTCCAGATTACAGGACGGAGCCATGGAAAAAAAGAAAAAAACAGCTAGAGACCAGCTCAGACTGATATACCTTTATTTCAATGTTAATTTTTTCTTTACATCTCTAGATTTAAAATATGCTATCCCTGGTATCAGAGTCATAAAACCATGCATCCAGTTTTCAATGTGAAGGTGAATACAACCAAATGAAACTGTAGAAGAGAGTAAATATGAAGTTCTCCTTTTCATCCTCAGTAAAGTGAGCATGCTGTCAAGAGAATCTGTAATTTTAGAACTCTAACGTTTCCCTTAACATTTGGGGAATCTGCCTTGAAGGTAAGAGAAGACCAAGAGATCAAGGCTCTGACCAAGGGAAAAGTTCTCACTGGGTTTGGTTACTGCTTGTGAGTTCTACATCTTCTGAAACCCCTCAGCTTAAAGGCAGCTTCCTGTAAGTACAGGTCTGTGCTTCTGTGAATCTCCCTTGGATATAATCTCTGGGATGTATCCTACTCTTTCTTTTCTTTCTGTAGTGCCTTCTGCAACCAGTAAACCATGCTGTCCCTGCGGACCGAATAGTTTAATACTGGGCTCTCTGCCTTTCTCACCGAGATTAAGATAAGGACAGTCCAGTTCTTCTCTTACTTCACTGTATCTGAGATCAAGTGCTTGCTATTAACTTAATTCACAGAGTTCTGCAGTCTTTTTCAGCAAAATGCTGATGTTGCTGAAGGTGAAATCAGCAGTTGTAGGGGCACAGTTCTTTGTGAAGTGAAACTTTAGAAAAGCAGTGGTTGAGGTATACCTAAAATATTGTTGCTTATCCATCTGCTGCTTCTGCCCTCCTCCTTTTCCTCTGCACACCAGTTCCTATTAAAATACATGGTGCTGTTGACTTGTATCCCTAAAGATAGGCTATTTTCTTAGCTAAACTGCAGCCAGCCCCAAAAAGAGATGACCCCTGAAAGGACAGTTAACACTGCACTGGGTGCAGTCAGTGCTAAGCAGTGTGCTGCTGTTCTGCGTGAGAGAGGGTGAGCTGGAAGGCAGGGTAGTTTGCAGTGCTTCTCATTTTCACTTTTCCAAATGCAGAACTGGGGCGGGACTGAAGGCTTCGCTTGCTCTCTGTGCGTGCCTTCTGCCTTCTCCAGCTTGTAGTAGTTCCTGTGCTTCTTTTGAGTGTGTGGCTGTACTCAGAGCACTGAGTAGCAAGGCACTCGGAGCCTTGCTCATTATACCTATCATCATACATTTTCTGTTTGGTGTGCTAATACTTATTAATAGATAACGTTACTTGGTTTGTATACCCTTGTCGCTCTTGGGACTGTGTGTGTATGTGTGCGTTGAGTGCGCCAGTGAGTTAATTCACTTTGGTGACCAGACTGAAATACAAACAAAGGTGTCTTGGACCAAAGGCAAAATCAAATCAGCAGCCTTGTGTGAATCCTTAGGCTACCATGCAAGTGCCGCTTGACAACCTGTGCTCAGACCAGAGAAAACCAAGGGCCAGAAAAAAGAAAAACAGGGAGGTGACTGGTCAAGAGTGAGTTGTATTGGCAGAGCTGTATTAGGAAGATTAGCCACCATCTGTTCACCCGAATCCTGCACCTGGCTCTAGACTGTGCCACTGTTCAACCAAGTGATGGTCTTACTCAAAAAATAATTGCAGGCTTAAGTAACAAGGCTCTACAGTCTCCCAAATGCTCTGCTTTCCTTTTAGTTTTGTAGTAGTCCCTGTAAAATAATTGCATGTGGTGCTATAAAACGTTCTTATCATATATGTGGATTTAATACAAAATTAAAGAGAGGACACTGGTCATGAGTTAGCAATACTGCTTTTCTTTTAGTCTTTGTACTTCTCTTCCTGGCTTCTTATTGATGTTTGTGTTAAGCAGCACATAGTGTGCCATGGTTGACAATATCTTACTCATCTTGTTTTTCTTAGATAATTATTTTTGCAAAAGAAAACACCTGGAATATATACTTCTGTGAGCCGTTCTTGGTAGTTGTAGTCATGGTTAAGTCCTTTTGGCTTCTCTGATTTCTGCTTAGCATAGAGCTGATTCTGTTCTTTTCCCTTCCTGTGGCACTGACCCAGTGGTGGGTGAGATTAACCTTTATTCATAGTGAAACCTATGAAATTCCACCTGGAAAAAGGGACTTTAGTCACGGTGGTAGGAGAGGGTGTGCAACAATTGTCAGTGACCACTGCTCCCCTTCAAAAGCTCTGAGCAGAGACTGAAGGGCATGGTGGAATGAGGAGCAGCTGTTCATCTCCAGACCAGTAGTGATCTCCCAGATGGGAAAATGCAATCTCATATTGCAAAACCTTTGAAAGCATCAAAAATCCTAAATGTGGTCTAAACATTATAATTTCTGGAATGTTTCTTTAGTATAGGTTTCATAATTTTTTAATGGAATGTGTGTTCACAAGAAGAAAAATCCATCACCACATCTTTGGTATTTGTACTGAAGGCTCATGTAGGACTTCAGTCTCTTGCCTGCCCTTGCATGCAGTAAGACAACTTTTAAGTGCTCTAATTAGAGCTGGCCTTTTGGCTTTGGTGGCTGCAGCAGTGCACAAGCAAACAATTTAGATGAAGCTAACTATGCTAGAAACATGGATGGAGAAAGGGAGTTGTGAAATAATTTTTTCATATGTGTTTTTCTGTGTTATCCTTTGGAGGTACCAACTTTTTCCGCTAGCCATGTTTCTTTAGTCATTTTCATGTAGTGCTTTCCTGTGTTCATGTTTACTAAACATATAAAACTCCATGTTACCAGTGATCTTCAATAGTTAGACTTCAACATAGCCTTTTTCAGATGGTGTGCAGGTAGTGACTGCTGGTTTCTTTTATGTTAGGACTTAATACTCCAGCTTCTCATTTACTGCAGAGGAGAAAATGTAAGTTGCTTCTCATGGCCTGGCTGTGGGCTTTCTGTCCCTAGCTTCGAAGAGGTGCACGTTATTGTGTCAGTGCTGTCCTGCCAGTTGTACGGGCACTTCTTTACCTCACGATTGATTGTTTCCCTGTAGTTACAGACAGTCAAAGACTTGGGTGTTAAGCCGTCATAGGGCTATGGTGGACCACGTTCCTGGCTCAGCAAACAAGCAGGCATAGTTTGCAAACAGATGGACAGGGGTACAGGCAGCCTGGAGAGCTCGTGTGCAGCAAGGGTGGATGTTAAGGTCAGAATTTCCCAGACAAGAATGTCTAAATTGCTGTGTCCTACTTATCCAACTGTGAGCTGGATTAATGAAAGGGAGAGTTTAGACAGGGAAGTACTTTGGGTACATTTAGTGGGAGAAGAGAGAGATGTTTTCTTTTGTATCCATACAGGTGGTCCTTTTGAAGCAAGCCAAAATAAGCTTCCTCACCTGGGTAACGGTCAGAATAGGTTGGCAGGGTGTGAATCCATTTTCAATGTGTGTAAAGAAAAGCGTAACAGTTTGCCAGTGTACAGCCTTTCATTTATTTTTTTCTTAACGAGTTTCTTCTTCAGCCATCGAGTTAGGCTGAGGCCTAATAATTTTTTTCTTTTAACCGTAGGCGGTTCTAAAGCAGCAAACTATTAATAGTGAAATATTGGTTTAGAAGAACAGTAATGCACAGGGGATTCTAGAGCAAACGAGGCAATGCTGTCAATGGTTCAGATTGTTCTTAATTACAATAATGGCATTATAGGAGCTGCAGTTGCTGTCGGGCACAAAAGAAGATAATGATAATGTCAGAGTGCTCAGAGTAAATGCAGTATAATGTATTGCAGTACTGGATTCAAAAGATGATATGCCTAACTTGTCGTCAAAGTGCATGAAGAAGAAGAATGGTAAAAGGCCGGAACAGTTTTTGTTGTAACTATTTAGGTCAGGGTTTTGGATTTTGTGGTGTTATTTTTTTTTGTGGCCAATGCTTTCAGGCTGAAGAAGAGGCTCACGTGTTTAAATGATGTGTATTAATACTACTAGAAGGTGTGATCACATCTGTCCTCCCCAGTTGGAATAAAGAAAATCACCCTTGCTTTGAGAAGGAAAGGAAATATGTATTGGCTCAGTACTCTCAGACCCTCAACACATTTGATATTGATCCTGTTAGAATAAAAGAACATGAATATGATAGATGTGGCCCTAAGTGAGAATTTGCACCAGTAGCCTCTGGAAGTATATCTGCATCTATTTGATGCATGTGATCCCTATGTTACAATGAGACCAAAAAAAATTCAATTCTGAGTTTTGGGGATGTTTCAAAGCTGGATTTCAGTTTTATGGCCAGAGGCCAAAGCTGAACTGTAGCACTTGTAAACATTTTAAGGCTGTGTGCTGTGCACTCAAATTCATTAGTGTAGAGGAGGAGACTTTCCTGTTTTACTGCAAAATAGAACATGTAGCAAACCAGCTCATGGTCTCTTGTCACTGCTTTGTTACAATTCTCAGTTATAGGTTAAGAACAGATAATAAATTGGAAAATAGTGGTGGTGTTCCTCATTATACCACGAGTGTTCAAAGTGACTCTAGTGTTTTGTGTGCTTCCTAAAAACTCATTGCAGTGGTGGGTTGGATTGGAAAAAAATAATCAGCATCCAGTTGATTTGCATCTTTATTATTTTGTTCATGTTTAACTCGCAAATGAATCGTGTTTAACTGACATGAAAGAGCTACTCACAAATGAAACAATTTATATAGAATTTGTATAGAGTAAATACTTTTTAGGAGGGGCTGTTTCATGCACAGAATGCCAGTATGCTTTGTAAATAAAAAATTTCCTAACGGGATAGGAGGGTGCAGGTGCTCTGTAGGGCACAAGGTGGCTCCAGTTCACGACGAAAGCTGGCGTGAGCAGAGTGAGTGCCAGGAGTTAGTTCAGAGGAATCGGGGAGAAGTGGGTCAGAATGGAGCTCAGCATCTCACTGTGTTGCAGGTCTGGTAATCTGAATATGAGCTGAATCTTAACGAGCCTTTGGAAGAAGACTGTGTCTAGTCTTAGAGTAGGACTAGTAAATTTAGATTGCATTTTGCATCTTGTGTTTAGTTTTTGAAGGAATTACCCCAGTGAATTTTATCAGACATTCTGAGCTAAGTTGCTTTTGTCCAAGTAAAAGGTAACAACTCTCTGTGCAGAACAGCATTCCCAGGGTGAGCTGTAGAGAAAACAAGAGTTGGTGTGTACAGTAAGAGCAGAAACGTAAAGTAAGCTAGGCAGAGGATAAAACAAAGATTCAAATGTTCATGAGGAAGGTTTTTATAGAGCAGGTCATTAAAATTTAATGGGTAGAGGAGAGAGCAGAACAAGTTGATAAGAAAATCCCATATTATTACCAAACTTAATAAAAAATGCTTTGTGTCTGTTGTTGGTCTTGCGCTCTGTAACAACAGAATCTTTGTTTCCAGCGTCTCTTAGAAGTGAATTACTTGTCCATTTCTATTTCCAACATAATAATAGCTGCTAATAGTCTGCCCTTGCACAGAATGTGTTCTTCTGAGTGTTTCTAAACACCTGAGAATTTTGAAGTGAGGACAGAAAAGTAGAAATGTTTGTTCTATCTGTACCATCTGCTTGAGGCAACTGAGGCAGAAGAAGGTGAATTGAGTGGATTTACTCATGTGATCTTCTGCAGCCTAAGAAGTGGAAACGAGCAGTGGTCTCCTTATTTCAGTGTTTAGTCTTGCTCCATTAGATAGCGATTTGTGCGTTCACAGTTGTTTTTTAACTCTCTGTTGCATGTCTTGATATGGTTTAGATTTTTATATGAAACTGAACTTTTAACTGGGTTTTTTAGTTTGTTTTTTTTTTTGTTTGGTTGGTTTGGGTTTTGTGGGTTTTTTTACAACAGTTCATCTGGTGTTTAATTTTTTTTGTTTGTGTGAACTAGGCAGAAGTTTTCTGGGTTTTGCATTTTTAAATTTGCCATACATACTGTTGCAGCAGGCATTATATTAGATAAATATATGAAGAAATAGCATTTCTTATTGTGATCTTTGCCTCTATCCCAAAGAAGGAGGATTTGGTTAAGAGCTTTAAGCTGTTTTACTTAATAGCAGTTTTTCTCAAAGTAATGTCAGGTGTTAAAACAAATTCATAAATCTAACTTTGCCACATTATTTATTTTAAAAGTCTTGAAGCTTATAATTTTCCTCTCTAACATCTAATGTTAAATACAGCTAAACAGATTAGGTACAAGGCCTATGTAGAGTTAATATTAAAAATAAAATAGTGCAAAGCACCATTTTTGACTTAGTAGATTCTGTGTACTTTCAGTTTTACAAATGAATTTTATCGCAAGTTAACTGTGGGCATGATTGCAATTAGTAACTCCCTGTAGTAGATCTAATCCCTTTGTTGTTCATTCAAACAGAACGCCCATTAAGGTCAGAGAAAGTTTTGACTGAATAAGGAATACAACAACTGGCTCTAGTTTTAGTACATATAGGGCCAGATTGTGGGTCACGGCCAGCTTCAAAGTGTATAGCTCCAGTGATTCCAGATTTTGTGCATAATAGGCAGATCCTTCACACTGTTACGATGGTACTTTATTAACATGTCAAATACAGAAGAAAAAAAAGATCAATTTTATGGGTGCTCTTATTAGCATGTCTTAATGTTTTGTGTTTCTGAGCTGAAATTATGCAAATATGTCTTCAAAAACATTTCCCTGTTTTCATGAGAGAGTGAAGAAAATAGAAGTAATCAAAAAATTGGAATTAAATACTTGAATAATTTGGCCAATTAATAAATCTGCAGTTGCAGAATAGAAGGTCTGTGGGCTGGAGCTGGCTCTTAACTTAATGTTAACTTACATTTAATTAGCCAGACCAGATGGAAGCTGGCTAAGCTTCGCATGAAGGCTTGTGGGAAAAAGACATAATCTTCCATTTTGTCAAAGGAACTAATACCACAGATTAAAGGTCGGTGTTCTTTTCAGAATTTAAAGAGTGGATGCATAGTGGCTGACGGCAAGAAACAGCAAGGGCACTAAGAAATTAGCTTAACCCCTAGATGATTAGTATACCAGCTCTGCTTCATTTGATTCCCCAGTTCAAACCGTTGGTCTCCAGTTTCAGTAATAAATCCCAGAAAGATAAGAATGTCTGTAAATTTTACTCTTTTGTCAGGAAAGTAGAGTCATATGTAGGTAGAGAGGTGAAGCTCTGGGAAAGGTTTTCTTGCTCAACCGAGTAAAAATTCATGCTGTTCAGATGCTAAGCACTTGGGATCAGTCTGACAAACCACTTAATTCCTTGCTTAACAATAAGCGTGCAAGTAGGCAAGTCAAGTAGACAAGTCAAGAAACCATTCATGTGCTCAAAGAGGTGCATACGTGGATCAAGTCAGAGTACGCAGAGCTTAAGGGCTGAATCAGGCACATACTATGTTAAGGCTTGAAAATGTAGTAGGAAGAGTGAAGTGGATCTGTCAGACTGAACCTTAAGCATAGCTGCAAGACATTACATGTTTAAAAAATGGGGAAATGAGAATCCATTAAAAAAAGAAAGGGATTAGGTTTATGCCAATTGTTTGAGCATTTAACCAGTCTTTGGGGATACTTCCTAGTGGTTTCAGTAAGGTAGAAGAGAGTTCTTAATGAAGTGGAGAATAATAACTTACATACCAAGAAAATAAGGCAAACTTAGCATTGCCATGAAACATCAAGTGCCATATTGCTTGTGTAGAAAGTAAGGTAACCCTCTGCAGTAGGTATATCTTGCATGTCTTATTTGCAGTGGAAATGCTTGTGCAAAGTCTAGCTTGGGAAAGGAGCATGGGAAATAGGCATCTGCTTTTTGAATTAGGTTTATGGTCTGTGTTCATGTCCAGCAATAGGGGATTAGATACCTGGTAGACTTTACCAGCTGAGATGCAGGCACCTGTAGAACTGGTAGGTGTCTTTTGGATACCCAAATGCATACCGGATCTAGGTGCCTAAATAGCTACTTAAGTTCCCACAATGTCTAATCCCCTGTTAGTCTGACGCAATGTATTTTTAAACACTTAAAAACAAGCCTTTCAAAATGTTCTGGAACTTGCTTATATTTTGTAAAAATTTTGCTACTTAAACTATCGTACCTAGTTTGTTGCATCTAAACTTTCCCATAGTAGCCAAAAATCCACTAGCATTTGACGGTTGTATCACTTAAGTAAAATTACTCGGATGAGATTGAGTCAGTTCTTAGGAAGAGTAGGGTATCTTGCAAATTGCAGTTAATAATCTGTGCTTTCTGACAGTCTCAGGAGAGAGAGCTAGAGAACTGAATGAAGATGAAAACTCTGCAACCTGTTTATGATTGCCTTGTGTAGATCTAGATTTGGTATGCTGAGGTGAGGAAATCTGTGCTGCTGTTTACTGTAGCATTCTTAGAGCATGGATAAACAAGACTCCAGCCCCATGGTCTGTAAGGTGCACAAATTTAAAAAAAAAGAATTTTAGAGGGGAAAACTTTTCTACTGTATCAGCTGAACGGGAGCACATACAGATTTGGAATCCTACCAAGTACTTTGAAAGTGGTATTCACATGTATGCTTTCATCTTTTCTCATTTTTAAATAATTATATCCTGGGAATGGGAGAAGAAGAATTTTACTAGTCGCCATTTACTAGACCACATTTATATACGGTTACCAAATGGTGGCGTTGGAGATACCACAGTTATTTTCCATTTTGAGTTACTGACATATTTCAGATACCACTTGGTGACAAAATATTTGAAGGGAATGGTAAATTTAAAACCAATTGTAGTTACAGATGATGGAATTAGCATTACTTATCAAGTGGCTCACTTTGGCTGTTGTAAACCCAGATAGGTATAGAAGTAGGTAGTGCACTTTTGGGAGAAGAGTGGGTAGTATGAAAATATTTTTTTTTTACTTTCCTTGTCAGATAAAACTTAACACTGCACATCTAAACACAGCTTCTGTTCTCTGATAAATGCCCACTGCCTCATATGGAGAGTATATTATAGCCCAGTAGGATTTGTCCCAACAAGTACGTTTGAAGAAAAAATTTAGGAACAAAGTTATTAATTTACCTTTGAGAAGTGTGTTGGGCATCTTCAGGTGGGGAACACATTCCGTTTTGTAAGGGCATGAGTACAAATTCTACTTCCATTAAACTCTGTTACAAAAAACCCTGTTGAAGAGCTTGGGAGCTGCCCTTTTCATGGAAGTACAGTGCAGCATGAAACTTGCCAAGAACTAATGGATCGTTTGCAGGAAATTGGAAGTTAAAGTGCATGAGTCAGTCTACTTCAAGGCTGAACAGTTTCCACTGAACTTAAATAATGAATGCCAAGACCTAGAGACAGTACAATCAGCTGCAGCAGTTTTCTTCAGTTGTTTCATCCAGGCACTGTAGAGGATTCTGTTCTGTGGAGTCCTCTTTGTCTTTTAGTTCATCAGGCTTTAAAAGTGTTAGCATACATTGTTGTTACTGTCATTGAAACCTTTGCAGAAGAAGCAGCAACCCAAGCGTTTTCATTTTTGCTTCAAAGCAGTTACTACAGAGTATGGGCTAGAATGTGCGATTTCAGGGATTTCATCTGCAGAAAACAACCACCCACTTTTGTAATGTCAGTCTCCAGAAAAGGAGAGGATCATTTCTTTATTCAGAAGTGACATACGTTAGTTTCACACTTTCTTCTCAAAGTACACAGGTCATTTACTTCCTGGTGTGTACAAGGATTGTGATATACTTACTGAAATATATCAAACATCAGATAGGAGAAAAGACAAAATAATTCTTTGATTTGTAACACATCCTATGTCCAGAGGATATTTGTGCAATACCACTTTTTACCAGGGTACTAAATGAACCTAACTGTTGGAATTCAAGAAGATGATAAGGTGTTCCTGTATATGCACATGGCTTAGATTTCCTTAATGTGAGTTATTTACTTGATGCCTGTGTGTGTAAAGAGTGGTTGAGGGCATGCATGGGCTGGATCCTTTGCTCAATTCTGTGCTTTTGCAGTGGGAGTCCTGTTCTCCAATTTGTATCAGTAGTTAAACCTTCTGAGCGTTTCTGAGTTGGAGAGTCACTGTGTGTACCAGAGCCTTGATACTTTGGGTTCATCCAGGCAGTGTGGTGAGAGGTAGATGATGTGTCTCCATCCATTCTCAATTACTCATGAGCGTCACTGCTGAGCTACAAAGATCACTGTGTGCCTGGAGTCACAGAATTACAGAATGGCTGAGGTTGGAAGGGACCTTTGGAGGTCATCTGGTCCAACCCCCCTGCCCAAGTAGGGCCATCTAGAGCCAGCATGTCCAGAAAGCTCTTAAGTATCTCCAAGGATGGAGACTCTGCAACCTCCCCGGGCAAGCTATGTCAGTGCTCGGTCACCCTCACAGTAAAAATGTTTTCCCTGATGTTTCAGATGGAACCTCCTGTGTTTTGGTTTGTGCCCATTACCTCTGGTCCTGTCACTGGGCACCACTGAAAAGAGTCTAGCTCTGCCTTTTTTACAGTCTCCCTTCAGATATTTGTGCACATTGGTGAGATTGCCCTGAGCCTTCTCTTCTCTAGGCTAGACAGTCCCAGCTCTCTCAGCCTCTCCTCATGAGAGATGTTCCAGGCCATTAATCATCCTTGTGGCCCTTCACTGGACTCTCTCCAGTGGCTCCATATGTCTCTCGCACAGGAGAGCCCAGAACTGGGCACAATACTCCAGGTGTGAAAGTGCATGTGCAAAGCTGTCCCCTGTGTCTCCACTGCTCTTCCACCATGCACAGCATCCATGTAAATCTTTAGCTGTGGCTTGGCCAAGAGTATGGGTATCAGTTTTTAAGAAAATTTGATTATGTTGCCGTATGAAATGCATATGAAATTGGCCAAATGTTTCTTGGTGAGATTTGGTCTGAGTAAACTTACCATTATTTAGAAGACCAATTAGCTACTTTTTCAAATAGAGAATAGTCCTGGATCAGAAGGAAGGAATTTATGGTTTTTGTTTTCTTTTTTTTTCCCTTCTCTTCTCTTTTTTCTTCACTTAGATGGAAACATGACTGAGGTTTTCAAAGCCAACTAGAGAATTTTGCTGTACTGACTCATTATAACATTCTGTTGCCAAGTCTACTATTTGGCTCTGAAAATCCAACCTGAAATGTGCCCACCTAGAGCATGCTTCCTAAATAATGGCTGCGGACTCAGCTGTATTAATTCACATGCGTGGACCAGGGTGCAATTTCTGTTCCCTTTGCCCCTAGAAGGTAAGTATTTCCTCTGTGTGTTTAGTTGGAGAAGACCATCTGAAGGCTCCAGAGAAATCTTACCATTTCAGATCTTGAAAGAAAAGCTGAATTACAGCAGTGGGTATAATTATCTGGTACTTTTCTAATGTTTATAATCTAAACAGGAATGTTAGATTTTTATTTCTTTTGTTAATTTAATATTTCACTTAATAAGCATTTTTTAATAAATAACAACTATCTCTCTTATATCTGTTAGTTGACATAAAAACAGGCAAGCAAAGACCTGACCAGCTCAGCACTTACTGACCAGAGATGTACAGCTGTAGATGAGTGTGAGGTGTATACAATGGCTTTTCAGAATCCTCTGCCAGCCTCCAACAATTTTTCATTGGCAACTCTTTTTATGTACATTTAGTGAACCTCTCTCCAAATATTTTCTTGGGTGAATTTTCCCATTTGGCCTCTGATGATGTGAAGTTTTTGATACATTCAGTGTGCTACATAAGGAGTTTCTTGGTTTTACCATGAGCTTTCTGAGGACCCATCCCTTAATGTTGGTTGTATTTTCTGGAAGATTGTTTTTTGAGTGCGCATTCCCTGTTCGTCTTCTCTGCTGAATGATCACGTGGTCCTGAGTGTGCATGATTTCATGTGCACAGCAGGATTTTAGAAAGTTCCAGCATTAATGCCATAGTTTCATTAGTCTTACAAACTGGCTGAAAGATGGAGTCTCATTCTGATCGTAACCCCTGGGGTGTCACCTCCCTTAAGCGAATTCAAGTGTTTATGTGGCTGTGGAATGAATGGGAATGGGAATTGACATAGGTTAAAACTAACCTTTTTTTGTTGACTGGTTGGTTAGTTTTAATCTGAACCTCTTTCCTGATGTGACTTATCATAAGGCCATGTGAATGCTTGTGCAAGAGATGATGATCATGTGGGAGTGAGAATGAGCAACAAGTTTGGGAACAAGGTGCGATCACCCCTTTCAAAAGCAGTGGCCATGGCACAGGTTCCTCCATTAGGTTTGGATATCTAAGTATTGTATGCCTCAATTTCCAGCTACGTGATATGGAACAGTGATGGGGATTCAATTTGAAAGACCATTTGAGCTTTCTAGACAAAAAATGTTAAGGGTTATTAAGTGTGAATGTGGTGAAAGGCTTAGCAGACAGGTGTGGCTTAAAGAAATGGTTTGAAATCCAGTAATTTAGTTCTAGGTTTAATTGAAAGTTGTAATCCCAGCAATTGGTGCCAATGTCTTCTAGGGTTTAAATCTAACGCACTGAAACGTGTAATTTAAGGCTTTACAGAACAGTGTTAGTGCATATACGCTTATCATTCAGCACGTGTTAGTATTATTCCTGTGGAATGCTCTTAATTAAAATCCAGTAGTTGCTTGCAGTGCATTTGATATGCTTACTATCGTGAGTGCTTAGTCAAGTTAGCAGAAAAATAAATTTAAAATAAGAACGATTTTTCTTGGAGGTGCAATATAATTGGCAGACCCTTTTGTAACTGATGTTATCATTAACATACAGGAGGTTTCCGCAAGAGACTCCTTGTTGATGAAATGATTTCTGTTTTCCTTTTCCAAATCCTAATACCAGCTTTAGTGTGAGGAAAGGGACTTTACGTTGGTATACCAGAAAACAGGATGTGTTTGCAGCAGAACAGCCACTGGGGCATGTCTAGTTTACACATTGTGCTCTAACATCTCATACTTAAAAGCTAGATTTGTTTTGGCAAAGTTACACCCAGAAAATATCTTGACAAATTGGAGAAATTTTTTGCTCTTTTGTTGAAGGGGAGGAGGACACGCCAAAATAAGTGTTTTGTAATATAATATTCCTTCTTTCTGAAATTTTACATTGGTTTCTTTTTGACTGGTGTATAGTTGGTGCTCAGGAGATAGGGTTAATGGTTTCAGTGTGAGCATCTGAAGTTTTAAATATGAATTCTAACTTTTTGACCCCATTAATCATAAAACTGCCTGACCTATCTTGCTTACTGTAACACTGCTTTTTTTTAATTGATGAGTCATAAGCATGTATTAAATACAATTTCTTTAAAAATAAAAAAAGTGCCCTGCTTGGATCTTAAAAAGATTTTGTAAGCTAAGAATTTAGCATATATGTCAGTACATATTGCAGTGGGCTTATGATATAATAGCTTCAATGAAAATTAGATCCAAATTAGAGTAGACTTTGAAAAAGGGTTGTGGGCACATGTTTCTGGGAGTGGCTGGAAGAACTTACTGTAGGGGAAGGTTCAGTCATGTGTGTGCTCTACCTAGAAACCAGACAGGGTGCTGTTTCTGGTTAAAGCAAGATGCAGAATTTAAAGCAAGGAACCAATGAATATGAAAATAAATTTTTGTGTTTACCCAAAAAGAAAAACTCCAACAATGCTCTAATTCATTTTCTTTACTTTGACTTCCAAAAATATTTTTAGAAATGAAATAAAAAGTGTTAAAGTATTTCAACAAACCAGTTGGTTGTTTTGGTTGTTTTGTGTTGTTTTGTTTTTTTTTTTTTTTTGTTTTTTTTTTTTTTTTTTTTTTTTTTTTTATAATGCCATTAAAACTTCTTTGGATACAAAAAACCCAACAAACCAACCAAAACTCTTGAGGAGCAGAACCCTGCCCTCTGTTCTAGCCAGCACTTACAGGGCTGCAGAGCTGTTTAACCCACTCTGTGCACGATAATCACAGAGCTAGAGCTGAGAGAAAACTGCACAAAGACTGATGACAAGATTTAATTCTATCTGTTGTTCAGTTCAAAGACAAGCGTGTTTTGAAGTCCATAGCCTTTTAAATGTATAAGAATATTTAACTCCTGTATGTCTGTGGAGCTGTTTTGCTTCAAGGCATGGGACATGCTGCCACTTTGTGTTTCGGAGCACTTCACAGAACTGACATGAGTCCTGACAGTGCCCTCCGTGGGCTGTGATTCCCCTGTGAGTGGGTGGGGAAACTGAGGCACAGAGCCGTGATCTGACTTCTGGTGCACAGAGCACAGCCAGCTCCAATGCTTCCACTGCTCTTTGGACTTTTTGGATCACCCTGTTTTCTCCCTACCAGCTTGCCCTCTCGCAGGTTACTTTGTTCCTACGTTGCTTTGACAGTTTTCTCCTGGAGACTAGCCACTTGGTAATTTATGTAACGGATAAGAAATTGCGCGTACAATTAACAAAAGCCTTCTTTGGTTGCATTCACCCTTACCCCTCCCCCCGCTTTTTTTTTCTAATTCCTGGTGACCCTTCTTTGGCTTCTATTACCTTTTAAGAAGTGGCAGGATCAGGCCATTAAGTTGAAGTGAATTATGAAATACTTAACCCTCTTGTCTCCCCTCTGAAATGCCAACTCCATGCTTACCAGTTATGCAGAGAGGCTTCTTGCAGAAAATTTGAGAGGGCTTTTTTTTTGTAGAAAAATGTGACGTCTAAGTATTTGTCTCTAGTCTGGATTGTGGCATGTGTAAGATACAAGAGGGATAAAACCAGAAAATTAATTTCCTCACACTCTGAATCCCTTGTGTCTCCAGGAGCTCTACTTTTACCGTTTTAAAAATGAATTTTGGATAAAAAAGTACACTGCAGGGTTCCGTACTTTATTCAAGGAGTTAAAAGTCTGGAGCCCTGCTTGATGAGCCAGATGGTCTTTAACAGTAACATTGTTCATATTGTTTAGATTATCCTGTTGCAAGTACAGTGCCTCGTTTACCTTTTATGGAAGAAAGTGTGGAAAATTGACCACAGATGTAAGTAACCAAGAATGATGGCTGAGGCAATTCTTACCAGGCCTCCCTCTCTAACACGCCTGATCCTGCAGATAAAAATAAATAGAGAAATGCGAGGCAGCATGAGAAATATCTAGTGTTACCTATTTAAGTGTTTAATTTGAGCTCTGTGAGCTACTAAAGTCTTTATTTTCTTAGACAGAGATTTCTTCATATTGAACTGGTTTCAGTCTCTCAGTGTAGGCAGCCTGAATGTAGATTTTTATCCAGGTACTAAATAGCACATCATTATATACTTTTTCCATCCTGGTTGAAAAAAAGGGGGGTGGGAAGAAGCCAGCTACACTGACCTCAAACACAGTTTATGGTCCAAAAATCTTCATGAGAAGATTGGTACTCATTTTGTGCTCTAATGAGAGAGCACAAACTCCCCATTAATACTGATTTGATTGGTATCAGAAGCAAAGGCTGTACCAAATTAATTAGAGGTAAGTCATTGTTACTCCTAATAATGGGCTACTGAGTTTGTGAAGCATCTTGCAAGACAGTTCCAGATTGAAATAAACTTTTTTAGACAGGTATCTCTTTTGTGCAGTATCTGCAATTGGAAGGCTCAGTGCTTAAACAGAACAAAGAGAAAATGCACAAATGAAAGCAATAAAGCCCTGATTTATAAAGTCCTTTTGTCTCCTATCACTTTTCTTTCTCTCATTTCCTTCCTCTTATTAGGAGCCGCTGTCAAACTGCATTTACTTACGGCAAGTGGTTCCCTTCGGAGCCCCTAAGCTGATACTGCTGCATTTGCATGCAGGTGCTACCGTGGTGGAGCACAGCCTCTCGCCCGCCCTTTTCCCCCTACCCTGGCAAAGCAAAGAGAGCTGTAATTATAAACCAACAGGTTTACCGTGGGAGGGCCCAGAAACCGAAAATCTCCTGTTTGTTCAACAACATGGGTTGGCTGGCTGGTACTCTTTAACAAGGCGGTAGATTCCTTTGACTATCAAAGGCAACGTCTTCCCTTTATTACGCTAAACCTTGATTGATCCAGGAAATACCTTCTTTTGCCTGCGCAGTGCTTTCAGACTTAATTCTGACAGCATTGGCTTCTAGAAGCATAGACTATCAGGTTCTCTTTCTAATATTTTTTAAAGACTTCTTAAAAAGTTGTCAGGAAAACGTGTTTTACAGGAATCACAGGGGGTTGGAGATTCTGCCGAGAGCTACGCAATCTAGGATGTGATGTAAAATCAGCAGTTAACACTGGAAACAGACTTCTAAGGCAAAGTTCAAATGGTCAATTTAAGGTGCCAGTAAGTGGGACAAGAGAGAGTTAATAGTCCTTTTCCTATTTTTAATACCTGTATTGAAAATATGATAAATTGGATTGGCAGCATGGGGCACTGTTTTTCATCATTTGACTTCTGGTTCTGCTCGCTCCTGCAGGATCTGGAAAACAAGACCTATTGGGCATACCAGCTTTGGCTCTGTGCCTGCAGTTGTAGGGTGGAGAAGGGGAAGCCATGAAAGTGCAGGTGGGGAGGAAGTGGCAGCAGCAGCACCAGAGTGGGAGGGTGGAAAGGTGACAACAAACAAGGGCCTTGGAAGGGGGGGACAGACAAGGTGACAGTAGTTGTTCGGGAGGTGACCAGCTTGAATCAGGATAAAGTGAGTGAGAGTGATGCTGTGGTGAGTTGATGAAGCTTAGACAGGGTGGGGGACTGCTGCTGAAGTGAGCTAAGCCTGTGTCTGGGAGCCAGCAGCCCTTGAGCAGTAATCCTGGTTCTGTTTTGAGGCTGCATGCAAATTATCTTTTTTTGTCTGTTTTCTTATCCATAAAATAGTGATAATGACCATTATCTGCATCAAAGTGATATCATGAGGCTTAAACTGCCACTGTAGTTCTTAAAGAGCAGAAGTGTGTTGACCTTTGTTTGTGCCCACAGTTGATAGATGCTTACCTCAGTGTCAAATTCAGGTTTTGCTTTCTTCTTGCTGTTAACAATACAGAGCAACAGCTATGGAAAAGGGTTTGGCCATCATCTGGCCCACCATCCGGGCTACTGCAACAGACTTGTTAAGTTAATTGCAGTTGGGCTGCACAAGTAACAAAGGGCAGGATTTGCCTGACATACCCTGTGATACTGATGAAATGAAAACGTTTGAGGAAAAACACAAGCTTTCAGGTTCTTGGTTATATCTGGAGACCTAACAGAAAAACTAGGATTAACTTGTTCAGAGATGTAACATTTTGCCTCTTCTGCTAGCTGTCTTCAAAGCAGACTATGAATTCAAGAAGAGTCCTTTAAGACATGCAGGGAGGTATTAGGTCATCCACATACTGACCATCAGATTGCTCCTTGAACGGACTGTGTGCTTTGAACCTTGGCATTACCATTTCTGGGATTAAAATCCAGATCTCAAAGATGTAGAATAAGTAACAGGTTTACACAGTGGGTTGTAGAGTTACCTTTTATCTCACCGTTCCAGAGTGTGCCCACGTAACAGAAGTGCTGTAAACCCTTGGAAATAAGCTGTCCGGTTCACTGAAGCTTTCATGCAATTCTGTAGCAGCCTACAGAAGTCCAGAAATAATTCTGTTTGGTTTGGAGTTGCCTCAATGGGAGTTAGTCACCACAGCAGGGTGGCAGCAAAAAAAGTAGTGTGTATATTAATGATTTTATCTGAAAAACTAATTGAAAGTTAGGTTACTGAATGTGGAATCAGAAATAGTCTATGTGCATGTGACAGGTGAGAAGATCTCTGCTTTTCTGGTGCCTGTGTGTTATTTTGGCTTGTTGCTCTTCATGTGTTTATAAACATAAGACTCAAGGAGTGAAGCCGTACTGCAGAAGGACTGTGAATAGAGAGAATGCTGTCTCAGCAGGACATGAGCCCTAAGCTCTAACAAGCATTACTTGATTTGTGGAACAGACTAAGGCACTATGTAAATATTAGATGCTTTTATTTATTTTTAAAGTGGTGTACCCTACTACTTTTTGTTTCTGACATATATTCTGGGAATTCCCTTTTTCACAAACAATGCTTGTCTTGGTAGAAGCCTGTTTCCATGACTAAAACTATGATGAGAGCATCAACCTAGTGTGGTTCCAGGAATAACCTACACATCAGCTATACTCTGCCAAGAGCACAGAGACTGGTTATTGAGATGAATGGTTTTGGTTAATATGCACCACAAAGTAGAAAAAAAGATGCCTATATATTTTAGTTCATAGATAATTATCAAGAAATTGTGTATGGAGAAGAATAATGTATGGTTGAGGAACAGAAATATAAGCCTTGAACTTCCTATCCTGAAAATATAAATCACTGCAAGTTTTAAAGCACTTGCATGACTCATATGCAGAGGTCATAGACCAAATTTGCTGATGGAGGCAGGATGAAACAAGTTCGGCTGCATTTTTATGATATTTTTCCTGCTGCTCCTAGCTTTTTATTTACCCAAAGTAATAGAGTTTTCCAGAGAAGTATAACAGCTCCAACATATGGAACTGCTATCCAGTTCACTGCTTAGGTGCAAAACTGCATGGGAACAGTGGTGTGTCAATAAATAGCTTACTGCATGTCAGGGAAAGTAGTCTCTCAGGAACCATATTGCCAGCTTGGCAGTATTCTAGAAAAGGAGATCTCAAGATGGAATTGGTATATTAATGCAGTTTAGTGAATAGGACCCAGACCTAGAGGAAATCCAACTCAAGTAATGTGAAGACTAAATGGAAGGCAGAGAGAGAGTAACAAGAAAGAGGGGCTTGTTAATGCATGGGTCTATAAATCAAGGGGGTTTTTCCCCTTACTCTAGCACAAACTTTAGGCCAATTTTGGACATCCTTGTAAATCACTACACTGTAGGTTTTCACTTGAGAAACAATAGCATAACACTGAGTAAGCTGTTTGGTAACCAATTGTGCTGCCTTTATTCTTGCTGAGTAATACTCTTGTGCCACAGGAGAAATCAGCGGGAGTTACGGTTTAGGTCTGATCTGCATACTAGTTTTGTGCTGCTGAGATTCTGCTGACTTTGAGGTGGTTTCTGTATTTTCAGTGGCATTGCTGATGTTTAGATTTTGATCCACTGTAGCTTACTTAGAAAATGAGAGTAATTCCTTCATTCAGTTTAAAATGTCAGCACATAGCAAGTCAACAAGCCTGGCTCCGGGTGGAACTTTTAGACCTGAGTGTGTCTTGGTTTAATGGCAGGGAATGAGACTTACTTGTTAGGAGAGAGAGGCTGGGAGTGTTCCAAATGAGCTGATTTTGTGTGCATGTACGGTTGTATTAAAGATTTTGTTTATGATATAAGGCATAAAAAAGTGTGTATATTTATAGGTATAACATCATTCTCTTCCTCCTGCATGTTTACAGAAAAAGGTAATGGGCCTACCTGTGTATAGTAACACTTCGACCTTGCAAGGTGCACTACAAATAATAGTAACATACTGGGGGAGCTGTAATCTCTCAGGATCTTGTCAACGTATTTTTAGCCATTTGTCAGTTATATCATAGATGAACTGTGTCATGTCAATGGTATTTTATTTTTTTCAACAGTTTAGTTTTTTGCATTTGCCACGTAGGTCTAGTTGGAATTGCCCCTTTTGAATGACATTTGTCAACATTCACCTGTGTTATTTGGGAAAGACACAGTTCGATAATTTGCATGTCTGAAAATTACATCTGGTATCTACCTCCTCCCTTTGCGTTACACAGTCAGTTTTGGAATTCTTCACTTCTGAATTTTAGCACTAATGAATGAGGAGGGGTGGTTAAGTGTCACTCATACCCCTGAAGCCACCCCTGAAATCCCAGATGCCGTCCTCGTGTCATCCTTTTGAAGGACTGGGGAAGGCGTGGAGGCAGTTTGGAGGCACCTCTTTCCTCACTGCAGTTATACACCAATAGACTTTGGCACTGTCAGAGATCTGACCTATAATTTTTTGGTAACTGAGCATTTTGTGTGACTCCCAGTTTGTATGACTCTTGTTTCTGCTTATGTGTAACATACAAGTTCTGTCTTCTCATCTTCCATTTATGTGATTCCTGGCATTTTAAATTCAGGTACATTAGATTTAGACTTTTTGTAATGAGTCTGCATCAATTTGTGTTCTGCATACTCCTGAAATAACCTGGCAGAGCCTGATAGACACAATTTATGTGTATCATTTAGAGACATAAGAAAGCATCTGATTCGTTTCATCTTTCGTTAGCTCTTTCCTATAATTCTAATTGCCATTTTACTGTAGCATTACACTATTGAGGAAAGTATGATTTTTCAAGGGGAGGATGCTTGCCATATTTTGAAGTGGTGGTACTTAAAGGAAAATGGCTCAGAGGTCTTTACAGCAGATTTTTCTCCTGCTGATTCTAGTGGTAGCTCAGATCATAGTTTGGAAGGTAGAAATATATCTGACATGTATTTCACCAACAGTAAGTTTAATTAATCCATTTCAGGTATTATTTCCTGACTTCAATAGAATACGATATGGGTAAGATGCTTCTGTGCAGCAGTGAGCTCTATTGCTGGAAAGCAGTTTGTGTAAAAGCAGAAATGGATGCTGATACTGCAATGCAGTGCATATGGCAAAGGAGAAGAAGGACTGATGAGATTTGGCAATGTTTATAACTGTGGTGGTGAGATCCTTGGAGTCTTCTACATGGCTCCTAGGTCTCTGTCACTTTTGCACAGAACAGAGTGAAGGAAACACAAACATTAAGGACCTGGTCATGTAATTTTCAATTGAAATCAATCGCTATAAACAGTAAGCCAAATTCTCTTCTGATACCAATTAGTGTTCTTCTGTTGGCTTTAGTAAGGCTGTGTCCATTTGCAGTAGCTGAGAATTAGGCTGTTGCTCCCCTCCCAACCTTTCTGATGACTTAACACAATTTTTTAAGCATAAAAGTCTTGTTTCAGGTCTGGGTTGTTGGCTTATGTGTTTAAATTGGGGGCATGTCAGTCCTCATGTAATCAGCTCTTTGAAGAAGATCCATGAATGGGGTTAGGTAAAAATGCATGGGTTTTTTTTTCCTATTACTATCTGGATTTTCTCAGAACCTAGATAATTTTATCCCATTTGCATCAAACATGCAGGTAACTTTAGAATCCTGCATCTGTATTGTTTCTAGGGAAGCAAAATAAAATTACAAATGACGGTAATTGACATTACATGCTTTAATTAAATTTCCTCCTCTGTGAACCAAAACCTTTTAACCAAGTATTGCAGTGCTATTTCTGTATTTATTTGTTACATGGGTTAATGTGCTATGTGGCAGATACGGTATTTATCCATTTTCACGAATTTAGCTATCAGTGTCATGTTGCCTTTGAATTGTTTCCTGTATTGATGGCCAAAACCGCTTGAAAAAGACTTTAGTCCTCCCTGGCTATAATTCTGTTTTTACAAAGCTGAAAATTATGGGGTTGAAAGTGAACCCTTAGGAACAGTTTGGGAAACTCTAGGCCCAAAGCATCTTACCAGTGTGCTGTTTTTTCCCTGCAGTGATCTCTGCTAAGGGAAGGGGGAAGTGCACAGGCTTTTTGAATGAGGGTTTTGTTGTTGTTGTTAGACTACAGGAATTAGAAACTAAGTACCGCTTGAGTTTATGTTTGTGGCAAGTGAAAATGGATTACAGAGAGTATGATAAGAAATTCCTCTACTCGATCCCCAAGCTATGCACTTTGGACCTGCTATTGTCACCTTCTTGCCATGTTATGCCCTCTGAGAAAGGAGCTTTGCAGATTTCTTACTCTACTGTAACTACACCTATTAGAACAGTTTACATGGACATGATCTTTTGGCTACTACTGTAGGTACAAAACCTTATTGAAAAAAACCAAACAACTTTCATTTACTATTTTTGAAAAATAGCTATTTTTGTGGATGCAATAAAGTGCCACTTTATAAAGAGGTATAAATAATCACATTTAAAATAGGTTGAAGTGGGCCCCTCACTACAAGAAGGACATTGAGCTGCTGGAGCGTGTCCAGAGAAGAGTGACAAAGCCAGTAAAGGGCCTGGAGAAAAAGTCTTACGAGGAGCGGCTGAGGGAGCTGAGGTTGTTCAGCCTGGAGAAGAGGAGGCTGAGGGGAGACCTTATCATGCTCTACAACTACCTGAAAGGAGGCTGTAGCAAGGTGGGGGTTGGTCTCTTCTCCCTGGTAACTAGTGATAGGACAAGAGGAAATGGTCTCAAGTTGTGCCAGGGGAGGTTCAGGCTGGATATTAGGAAGAAATTCTTCACTGTAAGAGTCATTAGGCATTGGAATGGGCTCCCCAGGGAGGTGGTGGACTCACCATCCCTGGAGGTGTTCAAAAAATGTTTAGATGTGGCACTTTGGGACATGGTTTAGTGGGCATGGTGGTGTTGGGTAGAAGGTTGGACTTGATGGTCTTTGAGGTCTCTTCCAACCATAACGATTCCATGATTCTGTGAAGTGATGATGCAGGTTGCTGTGGCTTCAGACTTTGTGAATTTTCTTAACATATAATCATCTTCAGCATCCTCCTTGATATTTCAAGTGGAGTGTGGTTTTCCTTTAACTGTACTTATCTCCTAAACAGGATTGCCATAATAAAGTATGTGAACACTTATGGTTCTATTCAGAAATTAAGAAGAGGAAAGCTTGGTAAAGAACTGCCAGCTCAGTATTGTCCTGTAATTGAATGCTGTTATTCAGCAGTTCAGCAATCCAGTTTCCCAGTGCCAGAAAGGAATGGGACTCGAGGAGTCAGAATGGGGAACCCCATTACCACTTGTGAGTACAGCGTGAAATAGGACTGTTGGCGGGGGAAAGCTGCGTTTAGGAGTGACCCAGTAGCAGCAGACCAATGTGTATCAGAGACTCCTTAGAACTGGCAAAGAATGTAGTTTCAGAACAGTGATGAGAGCTGCGTGTCTTTTTCTTCAAGGAATCACATTTGATACGAAACCTGGGGGAGGAATGTTGTGTAGCACAGCTGAATAACCCTAAACACTAACCTCTCACCTCTCCGTACTTGCCTTTTGGCACTGGTATTTTCAATGCAGTTCAGTTGGAAACTAGAAAGGTAACCACTTTCCATGGCTTACAAATGAGCCAGGGATGTGTCACTTCCCTCATCCTGCTCCAAGATGAAACAGACACTTAAACATTTTACAGCTTCTGAAAAGTTTTAGTCTGTAGAAAGCTTCATAGCAATTTGACTTTTAGCCTGAGTAAGTAATTGCTTTAGATTATCTTTTCATGACTGTCCCTCTTTGGAAGGCCCCATAGCCCAGAAAACTAGTTCATTTCTTACCGGTAGTTTATTATTCTTTTGATGGCTCATAGCTCTCCTTTCCTCCTTTTGCCTGTTTTAGAGCTTAATCCTCCTTCCGTGTGAGCTTTGCTAATTATTTCAGTAGGGAAGTATTTATAAAGAAAGGAGTACTGTGATCAGGACCTGAATGTGGTAATATCACATGTGCATCTCAATTCTGGCAACAGGGTTCAAGGATTCTGTAGCTCTTGTTGACCAGCCTTTGTTTCACAAAAAAAAAAAAAAGGAAATTTCACTTCCAATATTGCCATGTCTGTGCCTAGACCTTTCCTATGCTTTGAGGGGAATTGTGACTTTATTCAGTTGTAGGGGGGAAAGGTCCAAGTTACCTACAGCAGAAACGGACTGTGATTGGTAAAAACATGTGCTTTACACTTGCTGTTTGAGCATTTTGTTCAGTTATATGACTGATAACAAAAGCACACAGTCAAAACTGCATGCCGGCATTCAGAATGCAACTTACCAAGCTGCAAAAAGCAGATTTAGTTTCTTTTGCAGATGGTCTATGAGTCTCATGTGGCATCATATTAAATTATATAGGCAGTCAGTCACTTGTTCTGAAGCGATGCTCTGAGCTGAGAGTTGTGATGTGCTTGGACCATTCTGTTGGAAAACAGCCTCTAAAGCTAATACAGCTTCTCTGAAGAGCGGCAGCAAAGGGGCCTGCAGAGCAAGGGGCTTCAAACACCTTGAAGACTGCAATTCTCCCTGTGATGCACTATGAGGGTGGCCCAGCAACCCTACGATGGGCTGTGGAGCATTTTGCCCTAAAGGTAGGAGACTAGACCAACTCATTCAGTTATTTTTCATCTTTGTTTCTGTCATACTTTAGGAGTATTCTTTTCTGACTTTATATTTTTGCAATGGTAGTTACTTTTGGTTTCTAATATTTTGAAGATAAGAATGGGAGTTTATTTTCTTCTTGCCCTTATCAGACTTCATTTTTCATGGGTAAAAGAGGAAGAAAATACAGTAGTTTGTTAATTCTGAATGCTATTCTGTGAATCTATTTCTGCAATATGAGTGAGATAGAATTAGCTGTTTCATCCTAGTGGTATTTCATACAAGCGTGTGTTTCTATTAACTTCAGTTTGGTACAAATTCAGTCCTTAAGTAATACTGGATCCAGTGTGAAAATAGTGATTTTTATCAGCTGAATTTCCACTCAGGGAAAATTGTCATTTTTAGTCAAAGGGTGCTTGTGATAGCCCATTTGAAAATTGCTATCATGCAGTAGGTAAGCTTTAATATTCATGCTTATTAAAATGAAAATTTTTGTAGTACTAAACACTTTCTGATAGGAATATTAACATAAACTCATTTATGACATCAACAACTGAAGGCTGCAGTTTATTTCTGGGAAACTCTGAATGTGTTAGTGCTATGAAGTAAAACCCATTTAAGATTATTCACTTAGATAATTGAACTGCAATTTTTGGTGTGTTCACCTGTGAAGTAGGAAATACAGCCACAGCTACTATTGTTATGAATGTTTTGCATGCTGAAATTAATACATTGGTAATGAGAGCAACCCATGAAATGCATTTAACAGGTAGGAGTTTACGTAGTAGTGTTTCTCTTGTTGACAGCTCCTGACAGGTAGTAGCAAGTGCTGCTCCGAACTTACAGCTTGTTTGAGATCTCTTGGAGAAGATGCTTGCAATGCAGTTCAGAGCTCTGCGTTTACCCTTACAGTGCTGGTGCTGACATTGTTCGCAGCTTCTTTCCTGATAAGAAACGTGTGAACACCATCATCAGATGAACAGTTCAGTAAGGAATTTTTTGAGACAGGGCATTTGGAAGTTGGAGCAGCTGTTTGAGTTTTATAAGGAAATGAGCAAGACCAGGAATGCACAGGAGGGTACCAGGCAGTGCCCATGAAGGGCAAGGCACGGGCTGGTTGAAAATCAGTACTACTGGTTATATGAAAAGAAGGGTGTTCTCTTTGCTATGATATGGGTTTGGGAAACAAGAGGTATGGGTATTCCTGTCCGTTCTACATCAGGCTAAGTGTAACATTATAGACATTATAGACATATAACATTATTTTAAGGCTGTGTTTTTAAGTGCCTAGCTTCCATTTTAGAAGTGCAATTTGTGTCTCCAGAAAAGAAACATGTAAATGTATCCCTTAATCTAGAAGTGCTTCACTTTCTGTGCTGCAGAATGGGGATAATGCTATTTTCTTCTCTTGGTGGGATGTTAAACGAATTAATTCTAATTAAGAGATTTGAGAACCTAGACTGAAAAGTGTCGATTTCCTATGCAAATAGAGAACTAACTCTGCTTTCCTAAGCCAAACATAGTTTCCTGTTTGTGCCACCAAAGTCCTGTCTTGCATCATCATCTTACACTTTTGTGTAAATGTGTTTTAGGAGAATACCACAGCCATACTGTTGACCACACCACACTGTGATTTATGCCAGCTGACCGAAGTCCTCCCTCTAGTCAGGGAGTGTCACAGCCCTAATATATTCCTCTCCGTCTCTGAAATGACCCTTCATGCTGTATGGCTGGGTAAGAACAGGAGGGTTTCCACACATCAGATGTGCATCTTGATGATGCACACTCATACGAAATACGAGTAAACAAGTTTACCTTTTCTGTAATCCTTTCTGTAACAGTCCAAGCCTGAAGTTTTTTTGCTGTCAAACACATGTTAACCTCCACACTGGTCAAGAGAACCCCAAAGGGTACTTTATTCTTCAGTATGCTAGAAGATGTATTTCTGCCATTTTACGGTTTCATTTTTCTGCCCTTCACCAAATCTGGCCCATTGTCTTTAAAAATGTAGCTGGGTTTCTGTTGATCCAGCCAAAGCCACAACCTAGTTTTTTTCATGTTGAAGACCTGTCTTTAGATCCCAATTCCCAAATTAGATCCTGATTCTATCCTTGACAAGAAGCTTCAGTTCCCTAGGACATGCTGCAGAGACTTTCAGAAACCATCTGTGTGTTAGGCACAAATATTAAATGTAGCAAGAAATCAAAAATCTTTAAAATGGAGGGGAAAAAAGAATTAGATGTCGCAAGTCAATTCTCATTTGTTGTACTGAATATAAGAACCATGGTTAGATGCTCAGGATTGATGCAGAAGGTAGCAAAGCATGAACTGCAAGCTACCAGTTATGCAAATAAGTAACACATCTGCATATTTGTATCCATTATTATTTTAATTTCTTTGGATCACTCTTATCCCATGTTCCTTGTGTTTGCTACTTGTCCAGCCTTGGTGTCACCCTCAAACTTTGTCTTGGTTAACTTTGATACCAAAGACAGACCTTGAAGCATGAGGAGCTCTCACAAGATATTAAGGTGGTTTTGGTTTTTCCTTCTGGGATGTAGAAATACTTGGCCACTTACTACAAGTCCTTTGATCCTTTGTCATAAAGTCATTCCTTGAAGATGACCAGATGCTTATATTAAAACACAAGCTGCTCTTGGAATTACAGTTTGAAAATAGTGGCCTTCTGCGATACAAAAACCAGTTTGCAGTCCCTGAAAAGGAATTTTAACTTTCCAGTAAATGTAGTAATTTTTCTAATTCTTCCAAGAAGAAGCCGTCATCTAGAGTATTGAGATGCAGTGCGTCTGACGCCTAATTTTTTCTCTTTCAAAAACAAGGCTTATATACACAAGAGGAAAAGAGCAAGAAATTCAGGAAATCCTCAGCTTGCTACTAGTGTGCCCTGACATTCCTAAGAACTATATTTGTGTTTTCTCTTAGGAATAGTTAGAACTTGTTGAGCTGGGAAAGACTTCTTGGAACAGATCTTTGGTTTTGTCTTTTCTGCATGAGCGCCTCTTGTTGATGTTGGAATAGCTGCTGTTAGCTGCTTGGTGATTCAGAGAATGAGGGAAGTCAGTCCTATAACATCAGCTTCCCCGCAGTATTTGGAAAAAAACTCTTGCAGCAAGCTGCTGAGCATATAGGATGAACAATTGCCTCCACTTGCTTTGGTTTCGGTCTACACCAAGAGGTCTGTCTTAACTCTTCTGGATGTTGCTACCTGCAGATTTGTTACCACTTGAGAAATACTGGTGAGGAGGATACAGATGGTCTGCCTTGTGTCTCTGTGTAGCCTCAAGCACTCCATGTAGTTCTGAGATATCTCAATAAAGCAGTTTTGAGATCTCTCAATAAATTGGAAATCTTACCTGTCAAAGGATTTGTTTCAATAAAATATTTTGCATTTAGGGATACCATGTGCAGACCAGCTAACAACCTGTAGTATCTTTTGCACAAAGACCCTACCAACGTATCTGAGGCTGTTCAAGGAGTTTTCAGGCTGGGATCAGATTCAACACAGCACATTTTGATAAGAACTTGGAATGGTCACAGCATTTTTCATATGCATGGCTTGTTCTTCAGTGGGGGAAAAGATCGGCATCATTTGAACTCCTGTCTGTATTTGTTCCCAATGCTGTCTTTTGGTTTTTTTCAGTGGTATTTTAAACACTCCTATAGGGTGATAGGCTTTTCAAAACATCTGCAGAAACTGCTTATGTATTTTAAAAGATGTGTTGAGAGGATGTGTTGAAGGAATGAATGGAATGACTGGTATGTGAGTTAGCTTGACACTGCACCACTTGTTACCTCTTAGAAACTACAGGAAAATTCTGAAACAGAACCTTCAACCCAAATGAACTGTGAAAGTATGTAAGGCTTAATGAAGCTACTTGTGACATGGCAAAGAAAATCACGTGTACTCTGTAAAAGAATTGAGTTGGCTCCCTGTTTTGTTGTTGTTTTTTACCTACTCAGACTAGAGATCTGTCAGTCTGTAGAGGGTTTTTTTCCCTGCTAATTGCAAAAAAGAAAGGAACAGCAAGCTAGTCACTGAGGTATTTCAGAGTAGCTTTGGACTTTAAAGAAAGTTCAAGGCAATAAGCATTTAATTTGTATTGCATACATGAAAATTAAATTATAACATTTCTCCCATTCTTTTTTGCAAACAGCAGTTCTCCCATTCTTTTTGTGTGTATGCCATGTTTGGTTTAATGGAGAAATGAGAAAAGAAAATAGATTCTTTTTTGGAGACTGGGTACTAATGTAATAACATTAAAGGCAGGCACATTGTTGTCAGCCAGTTTGCATATTTATTTACTTTTACAAATGGTTGGCTTGGAGTCAGCAGTTAATGGAATGAGAATGATGTTCCTGTACAGATCATTTCCTGAGAAACATTTTCAATTACAAACATATCTCTGCTTTTCTTTCCTCATTTGTTATGTCTTGGAGAATAAATGGGGAGTAGCATTTACAACTTAAGGTTTATGTTCTGAAGACAATTTTAACAATGATCCCCACATAAAAAAGCCCCTTTGTAGCTGCAGACATATGTTTATGATGTTTTGTGCTGTGAATATAAAATTTCTGGTGGACGCTGTGTCACACTCTGCAAACTTGTAAACATCTATAAATCTATTGGATCATTTTAGTACCATGTGTAATGCAGATTTATTGTCTTTTGTGTGGATTTCTTTTGTTTCAGAGTTAAAACTGAGCTGCCAGAATCCATATTGGATAAATTATGTATCCAAGAAAATTAGACAGTGCCATTTTAGATTAATATTTTCTTTTCCCTTTGTGGACTTATAAGATGCACACACACAAGCATTAGAAAATACCATTTTGGATGGATGGCTCAGAAAGCAATTGCATAAGTTTGCTTGACTAAATAGTGTCATTCTGTAAAAACTTAAACTAGGACTTTTTGAAAATACTTTTGCTGGTTTTTTTCTGTCATTCTGTGACCATCTTAGGTAATTTGGATCTCTTTTCACATTTGCCAGTAGAAATTCAGAATGACTCCACCGGAATTATATCAGGGTATAAAACTGGAGTATGTGAGGGGGAATAGGAGTCACACTGAGCCAGTGAGCTGGTGTAAAACAGCATAAATCCACTGAAATCTGTGCAAGTACAGTCATTTACACTCAAGCCTGCATCACAGACTATCAAGTCAGTACAAGTTAAGCTGCGCTTGTGCACAAGTGGTTATGAAAGCAAGGCATTAAGGTCATAAGCATTTATCAGAAATTTGCACCCAGTAAAGAGAACACAAAACCAAAAGCGATTCATCTAAATTTGGCTCAAATATAATTAAGTCAATAGCTCTGTCTCATACAAGAGCAATAAAGACATTTCTTATTGAAAATCAGCATTTTTCTAAACTGGCTGTAATTACTGGCTACATAAGTAAGCATATGTAGCATAAGCATGCATCTTTGAATGTGGATGTGTATACAAATATCCAGTGTTACTCTGGCAATATGATGTCTACAGCTAGCCTTCCAAGTTATGCTTGTTTCAGGAAAGAGTAGCTTAAGATAGACACATGAGTAGCTTAAGACAGAGACGGGTAGAGCTACTGTCTACCATAGTAGTTTACAATATCAGGTAGTTTGTCCTTTGACTTTTCACAGAAAGCTTAAAGTCCTGGAGTCATGTGAATGTTAACAAATCTCAGCTTCCACAAAAAAAAAAAACACAAAACAAAACAGAAAAAACCCAAACCAAAGTATTTACAACCTTAAAAATGGCAAAGACGACCTTGAATGGAAAACGCTTACGTTAAAGGAAGGCACTTAAAGAAATGCAGAAGTGTGTGTACATATATATTTATGTAAGTGTACATGCAGGTATTTAAGTCTCCTGGTTTTGAAAGACTGAGGTTAGAAGCGTTGTGTCAATGTCCTCCTCCAACATTAGGGTTCAGTTCTAGTTAATCAGAAACTTTCCGAATTGATCTGTTGGTGTTGTAGAACTTGAGTAATTTTAGTTTTGTAAGTACGGAATCAATTATATGGAAAGACATAGCTGTAGCACTCAGAGGAGAGCCATTTAACACCACATCTTGCTGTATTTATTTTACCATTCTTTGGATAGATATGCTAAAATACATCTAAACCACAGAGAGTGCATTGGGTGATGTGGCATTTCTGAGCTCAGTTAAATAATAAGATGTGTTTTGTTCAAATCAGAAGCACATTAAGCCCTGAATACTAAACAGGGCAGCAAAAAGCCTTCAGCACACAAAATAAACAAGTAAAAAACCCAAATGAAACTGTCTAATAAATACAATGTGGAGCAACAAGCTGCATGTACTAGAGGAATTAAGCCAATTTAAACCGTATGGGCAGTACTCCACTTTCAGATGTGCTCGGCGTCCAACGGTTTCAATGGCAGTTGGACGCACGCATCAAAGGGCAAAGTCTGGCTCAGAGCACCCGCATGGATTTGATAGCATAGGTTTATGACCTTGCAATCCTAGAGCATCTAAAACAGTAAGAACTCCATCCAGCTTAAAATAGCTGCTGTAGTTGCTGTTGATACAAGCTTGTGGGCTCCCCAGCTCTGGGGCCAAATTTGGTGCTGGCATGATAGGAGGAAGTCTGTTGACAGCTGATAGCAGTGGAGTTGCACTTGATTACATCATAACAAATTCGGCATGTGGAGCTGAATCAGAAATCTGAGCAGAAGTGTCCGTTCCTTATCCAGAGTTAAAACTGGGGTTTTCACACTGCCAATCCACAGAGATATGTCTGACCCACGTGTTACTGTTGCTTTTAAGGGTCTTGCTTTAACCCCCAGTTCCACGAAGCATGGTGACTGTAAAAAAACCGCCAAGGACTGGATTTTCCTCTCATGTCCAAAAAGATTAAGTCCCTAATCATGCCAATATAAGCATGATGAGAACAAGCCCCATTGTAGCCGATGCACTGGGCTGTATCTGGGCTGCAGCAGAGGGTGAGAACAGAAAGGTGCTCTTAACTCTGATTGCTGGGTTCGTCCAGTGGCCAAGCATGCCTGATGTTAAGCAGACAAGTCTGTGGATACTGTCCTTCAGAGGAGCTGCCACAGGTCCCAGTGCACTGGTCTGGCTCCTGGCAACTGGTGTGGTATAGATGAACTGCTGCAACTATGTCCCCTCCTCCCTTCCTGGGCCTTAATGCTTTAAGACTCAGAGTGGAGGTCTTAGTGATGCTCCAAGTCATTCCTCAAAGTATTTCAAGAAATTATATGATTTAATTTTAATTTCAGCTGCTGCAAAAATTGTCCCAAACCTGTGTGTTTTGTTTTTATTAAAATACTAAATTGCTGCAGTGATTTTCACGAAAATTAATTAAAACAAGTTAATGAAAAGCAGCTGAAAATGGATTCCTCTGCTGAAACTGTGGTATGCAAACTCTTAGCGTCAATCACATTTTTGTGGTTCCTCTATAAACACCTAAGTGTATAATAGTGGTTTGTCATGGAACTTTTTTGATGGAAATTCTTAGAAAGTGAGCCTATACTGCATAATACATTTTCTCTCCCTTTATGTACAACTTAATATAATGCATGTGTTCTTACCTGCTCCTTTTAGTAGTGTTATTAATCTGGAGTTTTCTCTTCAGTATTGGGAAAGAAATGAAAAAGATGCTATCAGGCTTAGGGTTTCTCCATCACATTTTCTACTTGTAAGGGACAAGAAGGCAGGAGGAGTCTTTATTAGGGGACTAATACCAATCTTAGGCATGGGTTATGCACTGCAGAATGCAGTGGCTGAGGAGAAGCTGTCCTGTCTGGCAGACTGGATCCATCTGGGATCTCTGGATTGTCCGGACGCGCGTTGGGTAGGTTCTGCACATGGCTAGGGCAGGTATGAGAAGTATATGCGATATGGGTGAGCTGCCTGGGGGAACAAGATCACCACTTGTGTATCCCTGTGTACAACAGAGCAGGACTCAGCCCCTGCTGTACAATAAATATAACACTTGCAATGCATTCTAGAACAGATTAATATATTAGTTTCTCATGTATATTTATTATTACTTTATTTGTATTTTTTGTTCTCTTTCCATGCAAAGATATGATGGCTTTTTGTTTGTTCTCTTTTACTTTCAGAAACTGCTGATATGATGAAGGTCGTGTTATTAAAAGTAGAATGTAATAGTTGTGCACATTGGAGGACAAATAATGGGAGGCTCAGTGGGCCTTGTAAAGAACGCCTTGTAAAGTGTCAGCAAGCTCTGCTAGCGGGTTACTCCCTAGAGAGAGGAGCCAAAAGCTTTCCCCACTGTCCTTCACTCGGAAAATGAACTGACTGCTTCCTCCAATGTGTCTTGTCCAAGCAGAGCATCCAGCCCTTCACGATAGGAGAGCTCAGTGGAGCCAGTTGACTTGAACAGATTTTATTTGCTATGTTCCCTCTTGGGATTGATGTGAAAAAAATGTTTTCTGCCTAGGAAACTTTGTGCGGAAGTTCTCCATGAACTAAACATTTCAGAACAGAAGGACCTCCACATGGAAGTTTTCTATCCACTGACATTTTTATGGCCATAACCATTTTGAACCAAAATGGAAAAAAAAAAAAAAATCAAAGAGGTTAATAAAACCAACAATGATTTTCTCTAAGGAGTGCTAGCAGTTCAAAAAATTGCCATTAAGTGTAAACAGTTCCTAAGATTGTACATGCTAGACCAAATTCATCCTTGCTGTAACTCCTCAGAACTCAATGGAGTTACATGAGGGATTAATTTGGTCCATTGCTCTCAGCCATCAGTTTTAGAGGATATACAGGAATCGAGGGAACTATTATTGTCAACATTATTTTATGACTCTTTAGAGCTGCTCAGTATTTGTATTTTACAGATACACAAGCAGGGTGAGTGTATTGAATGAAGTTAGTGTTTCAGTATTGAAGGTAGTGGATTTTTCAGAGTTATTTTTGTACATTAAAAGTAATAAGCATTCTAACAGCCATTATTGCTATGAATTGTACATAGATGCCTGAATACAGCTACACAGACTCTTGAAATGTGCATAGGCATTTCATCTGGCAGAGCACAAAACATTTCACAAAGCATAGAAAGTATTTGGAAAGTTTTAAGTACTGTTATCACACCAACTGACTAATTATCACAGTGTTCATGTGAAACTTAGCTGTACTTAGTGCACATAGGAAGTAAAGGAAGTTAAGGCAGAGAGGTAAAACTGATTTCCAAAAGCTAACTTACAAGGCAGTCGGAGGGCCAGGAACAAAACACCAGATCTCTACTGTCACACTCTCCTTTTCTGTTTTCTCTGAACCTAAATTGTTTCTGTAATTTTCAAAATACACTGGGGAAAGCTTCGGGTAGTAAATCTGAAATGTTAGATGGTGAATCTGCATCTGCACATAAATCTTGTATTTTAGTTTGTGTCAGAAGGTGTATACAGCTACCTGAATCTTTAGGACACATGTTGGATGGTTGAATTAGGTTATTTAGGTTTAAACTCTAACAGGAACGGTTGTGCTAACAACCAGTTCTATTAAAGGTCTGTACACTGGAAAATGGGTGGTCAAAACAACATTATTTACTTGTCATTCATAAGACAGCGAGCCTTTTTCCTGGTTTGGTAAATCAGATTTGCACTGATTTCTTGGTTACAAAGCAAGATACAAATTTGTCTGATCACTGAAGTGGGTACCCTCCCTGCACAGTGCTATGTGTTCTTTCATAGCAGTAAGATTAGTGTATTGGCTTGTTTGTATTTATTTTCTTCTGTTATGGAGGCTTGTTTGGGCAGTGAAGAAAGAGTTTTGTCTTTGCAACCTGTTGAAGTTTGGGTGACCCAAAGGAATGATGAAGTTGCTCTGAACTGTACGAGATACAGAACCTGCATAGTACAGAGCTAGTGGCAGGGCTGCTTTTACACTTCTTCTTTGGATCTTTCTGTTCCTATGTTCTCGGAGCATGTATTACAAGAACATTGATTTTTTGCAGCATTAGGGGACTTTGGCTGAGTAAGAACTTGTCCGTATTTCCTGACAACTGTGTGCATCTCTGAACTCTGGCATCTTGGATTACTTCCCCATTCCCACGTCCCAAGTTTCTTCTCAACCTATGTGTGGACTCCACACTAAGGCAGTACTTTTGAGGGTTCATCATCTCTTACACCTGTGTGCTGCTGCCATGTTTTCTGCTAAAGAAAGGCCTAGAACAGAGGCCAGAAGCATCGCACAGTCTGCTCTAGCTAGTCTGTGACCTGAACAATGGAGGTAGCCGTGTGCTGCACTGCACCTTCAGTCCGAAATCGTTTATCAGTCTGGCAGCTCCTGTGTGGATATATAGCCAGACCCAGCTCTTCTCAAGTAGCTAAACTTGAAGCATCTCCAGAGCAAGGGTGACATAGCTGAGAGCAATAACCATTTCCCTGAGCTAAAATGATTCATCAGTGTTAAAATGTCAGGACTATGAAAATGCAAGTGAGCCTTTTAAAATTTGAGGACAATGGGCCTTATCCTGGAAAAGATTTGAGGAAATTGCATTGATTCCAATACCATTATCCATGAGAAATCTACTCATGCAAGTAAAGATTTGGTGGCTGGGCATCCCATTTTTGTTAGCTATATTTTATTGCTGTAGTTACACCTAGTGGCTTATCTAATAGAGTCATGTTCTTATAAAGAAGTTAAGACAATTAATGCTACTTTTAGCAACAGTGAAAGAGTAAGTAAAATTGAATTGAAATTTGACCAAGCTGTTCTTTTTTATTTCCTAGTATCCGAATTACAGGAAGAAGGAATAAATGCCATTAACTTACCTCTCAGTCCAATTCCATTTGAACTAGACCCCGAGGACACTATGCTAGGTAATTCACAACAATTTTACATCTCAACATAAAAGCTTGATGTAAAATAAAGTGTCATGCCTGTAATAGTTTCTAATATCTTTCTTTTAAACCTTCTAGAGGAAAATGAAGTCCGAACAATGGTTGATCCAAATTCAAGAAATGACCCAAAATTACAAGAACTAATGAAGGTAATGAAAAGCATGTAAACACTTTCAGGAAACTGAAACTATTTTTTTATGCTATCCGTACCTCTTTCATTTGAACACTTCAAAGCACTGTTTAGATATTAATTAAATGAAATCACATGGTGCATACATCCCAGTGAAATGGGCATGTAATTTGTTGCAGTATCTTTCTCTAGATATGGCACAGAGAGATTTAAGAATTTGGATTAAAATCCTAAATCCAGATTCTTAGTCCCATCCCACCCCCAATCTGAGATCACACTGACTTCCCTCATAGTCTTTGTGATTCTTGGAGTTAGAACTTTAGTAAGAAGCTTCACTAGAATCAACTTGAACACTTTTTGCTTCACAATGAAATGTTAAAATACTGCTGAAAGCAAAAGACAGATTTCACTCCATCAATCTGGTATTTGTCTAGACTTTGTGGTGCATTGACACAGGCACCTTAGAAGAGTCCTTTCTAAGTCCTTCCTGTTTTCTTCTGATGGTATTTCAGACTGATTGTGTTTTGAGCCATTGCCTTTGGTATTCTTTCTGCTAAATATTTTCATCATTGTACAAAATGACATGTGTTTTAAATTGCAAATGAATAGTGTATAATACTGCCAAATTTGTGTTTCCCATATAGGTATTAATTGACTGGATTAATGATGTGTTGGTAGGAGAGAGGATTATTGTGAAAGACTTGGCTGAAGACCTGTATGATGGACAAGTATTGCAGAAATTATTTGGTAAGAAAAAATACATGCGCATACTGTTGGGGCACTTTGTCAGTAAGTCGATCACTTGTTCCTACTTAGGAGCCGTGGTATCATCTTACATTTATGCCACTAAGTGATACAAAAATAGCATTGTATTATGAGACCCTTGAGCAATAGGCTATACGCACAATCCTTATAGCTACAGTGCAATGTGTGGTGCTCTGTAGTTGATGAGAACAGCATAAAGCCTACCTGGGGTGCTAGAGAGGGAGGGTTCTTGTCTTGGCAACAGTGTTCACTCCAATTAAATTTACTATCTGCATATGTGCTGTACAAACTTAACTGTGTTACAAGTGGAAAGTAAGTTTGAAGACAAGGTATTTTCAGTACAATGGTGGATGTTTTTAATCTCTGCTGGTTCCATACTATAGTTTATTCACATTGTGAAGTTCCTCTGGAAAGTTGGAATTTCTTTCTGATTTGATGTCTGGCTTTTAACATTACTGAGGTAATGGTACCCAGTGGACTGCAAACTGAGCTTCAGCTGAGAAACAGATAGAGAAAAGAAACAGCTAATGCAGAGCTGGCATGTGCTTTTTTAACTGTTGGCTTGGAAGCCATTTTCTTAGTTATTACAGCTCATAAAGTCTCCAGTAAATTTCTTTTTGGTATCTTAAATGAATCTTGAAACATCATGTGAGCACTTCTAATAAAGACTACACAGACTATTCCCTTCTATGAATGGTTAAGCTATTGAATATGTTGTGATGGACTGGATATGCCCCAGACTGAGCAATTTGATTCTCATGGGCAGACCTCCAGTGACTTCGCCCAAAACCCAAAAAACGCCTATCAGATGCAGCCTGACTCTAAATATGCATATACTGATCCAGCACTTATTGATTTCAGTGGAAGCTTTTCCATTACCTTTAATTCCTTGTGGATCAGGTCTGTGGTAACTAAAAACTTCGATCTTGTTGTGAGACTATGCAGAGACTGATCTCTGTGGAGGCACAAGAAACCCATGGAGATAGCAGTCTCTTAGGCAGGATTTAGAGGCTGATAGCTCAGGCCCAGTCTCTTTGGGAAGATATTCACTTGGCTTTGATAAGAACAAGATCAGCTCTTACCAACTAAGATATCTCTTAATAAGCTATTCTTTGATAGAATTAAACTGGTAGGCGACCAAACATTTTGTTTCTGGTGGTGTTACCAGGGAGCTTTTACTGCTAAATTTTCTTTGCTTACTGTTTAGTGGTAAACACTAAACCATGTGTGTATATACCTGGCAATCTGTATTAATTATTAACAAACCAATTCATAGAGTATTTTAAAGTCTACTGCAAATTTTGAGTGCAGAAAAGGGCTGTGGTTTCATAGAAAGAAATTGCCAAGGTTTTAGTTGTTTTCCTACCTCCCGAAATACTTGTTCACATTTCTTGGGTGCATCCCCTGCCTGTATGAATATGGTGTCACTTCACTTTTATCACAAACAGGCCAAGGAAAATTTTTACATTTCCTGAGTCTAAGAGAGAAGTGAGGAGGCTGAGACTGATTAACAAAATCTTCTTAAAGTTGGTGTCTGTGCCCTAGGTTTGATGGTCTGCTGTACAAGCCACTTGCAGACAGAATACCCTTTGTCCAATAGCAATAGAAGTAATGGGCCTTACCTCTGAGTCTAGTGTTCCCTAAAGGGAGTTGCAGCAAATATTTGTTAGCCAGTAGTGTGGCTTTCATTAATACTTGGCCTTCCCTTTGGCAATAGGTAAAGAAAGGGAAAATATGAACTGTATCTTTAGGAGCACAGAAGTGGAGGGAAGGTGACTCTGTAAAGAAAACCAGGTAATTTTAAAACTAGCAAGTCTAATATCTTTTGAATGTACATCTGGGTGCATGGAATGACTTTGTGGTCTTCATGGGGTTGACAAATGGTTTTTCTTCTGTTTTTTCTTCTATTATCACTTCAGAGAAACTTGAAAGTGAGAAGCTGAATGTTGCTGAAGTTACTCAGTCTGAAATTGCTCAGAAACAGAAGCTACAGACAGTGCTTGAAAAGATCAACGAAACCCTTAAACTCCCTCCAAGAAGCATTAAATGGAATGTTGACTGTAAGTTGTGTGTTTTCTATGCTGTTCTCATTTGTTGACACTAGAGAGTTTATAGCTGCTATCTGGAATTCCGAAACATCCAAGGATAAGGGAAGGCTGAAACCCTTATGGTAGGAGCTCCTCTGCAGGGCACTTCCAGATGTGGTACACTCTACCCTCTTTACTAGTGCTCAACCTCCAATTTACACAGAGTCTGTCAAAGTATGGTGTTTCTGCTCTTAAGCCTGTATGCATACCAGCTTAAGTTTTCTGTTACTAAATTGGTTTGTCGAAACGGGCAAGTACCTGCCCAAATGTAGTAGATAGGCAGAAGGAGAGTTAGGTCCTAGGACTCTGTGTGAAATTTGCAACACAGATATGAATAATATTTCTGATAATTTAAGGCTAAATCTGAACCACTGATTTTGATTACAAAACTCTCATCAAGATTAGGACTGTACCTTTCCTGTTTTATTGTATTAAAAATTAATAGAAATGCCCTCAGTGGCCCAACACAAGACATTTTAGTGCATAGGTGTTGCAGAAAGCAAATTATCATCAGTTTTAGAAAATTAGACCTCTTAATCTGTTTTAAGTTTGGTATCCAGAATCATTTCACGCCAGTGAATACCTTGACCAGTATATAGCAGTTTCCCTTTCTCCTGTACCTGTCTTGAGCTGTGCTGTTTTGTGTCCCATTTCATTCACAAATAGTTAGTGAGAGGGAGAGAAATAGCTTGAGGGAGGAAGAGTGAATATTAGGCCTCTCTGACTTTCCCCTTTGTGTGATCCCACCGAGTTTTCTGTCCCCATCTCTCTTCAACCTCCCCCCAGGTTTTTTCCATTCTGTGTTATGCAGCTGGAAGCAGGGTGTTAGGAGTGGTCTGACAATTTAACATCTAGTTTTAATGTAATGTTTTACATGTGTTTTAGAGCTAAAGTAGAGATAGCAGCAGCTGGAGCCAGCTGTAGCACACACCAGTGCTAAGCAGGCAGACATCTTTTTAGTGTTCTGCTGAAGCACATCATCCGTGACCGCTGGAATTTGACAGCGATACTGCATTTTATATGAATGTGTGTCCCTGTGACATAGCTGAGACTTGCATTGGAAGATAATGAACAAGGGTATTTTAGTGAATCTGATCCTGCTTTACCAGTGAAGTAAGGTGGTAGTTACTGGTTAGTTCAAGTACGAAAAATGTAAGTGCACTATACTGTAGCTATCAAAGATCATATAGGAATACTACTCTGGGAAAGATTATAAATGCAAAAACAAAATAGAAGAAAGGCAATAATAAGAATTAGAAATGATTCACTTTCATGCCAATGGTTTGATAATTGATTAAGGATTTCCTAAAGTATGGCTTTTGATATCTTGTAAGTCCTGTTAGTGTTAACTACCCATATGAAACCTGCTGTGAAAAAGCTTCAATAACAAGAACTATAACAACTTCATGAGGAATGTTTGAGTCATTGAGTTTAGTAAGTTATTGCTTAAGGCTTCTGCCAAAATAGGCTCGTTTATCATCCTGCAGACACTGTGACACTTAAAAATGAATAAGTGCATGTTATGAGTACAAAAATATCTTTCTGATAGTCCATAAATCCTTATTGAAATAAAGGGAATAAAGGAAAGGCAAGCACAATGCAGAGACGGCATTGTACATGAAATCTGGCTTTTGGATTAGCTTTGTATTTCCATCTACACAAGCCTATGACATCCAGACGTGTTGCAAAAAGTAACACACTGGTGCTGACGCATGTTACTGAATTGGCTGCATTCACATGACCTGTTGAGCAGGAGGAGACCAGTAAAGGCCAGATGCCTTAAAAGTGGCCTCTGGCTCCAGGTGGCAAGAAGAAGAGAGTCCCATAATCCCTACATCCTAACAAGTAAAACTATGTGCCATAGTTACTTTGCAGTTTGTGACTTGTGCTTTTAATATCTATTTCAGCTGTTCATGCTAAAAGTCTCGTAGCAATACTTCATCTTCTGGTTGCATTATCACAGTATTTCCGAGCACCAATCAGACTCCCAGATCATGTGTCCATTCAGGTGGTTGTTGTGCAGGTAAGAGAGGTGTTAAACAGCTTTTGGCTGTGTTGTGAGATTGACTAAGGGGTTTCTTGAAAAGTACATCTAGAGTTTCTGTTTGGGTGGGCATGCGTGCGTCTCTTTGGCTGACAAGAAACACACATGCATCATCTCGGCTGACAATGCTTCAACCAGAAAAAGGCAGAAGTGCCTTCCCAGATTGAGCTGTAGCTCAGAATATCTTATTTTGATTGTGAAGTGGCCAGATTCCGACATTAAAAATATATGAAGCATTGTTATTGTTGGAACGTGTTTATCACCCAGTATGATCTCTAGAATTATTATTTTTCCTATACTGATCGTCTTCTCACTTGTGTAGAGATGCAAATCATTCTTGGCACTGAATGATGAATTGTCACTCTTTATTACATTCAGATTCATGTTAGGTGACTAAATATTCTTTTTCAGCCTTGTGCATGCTAATTTAGTCTGATTACAGTGTTGGCTTTCTCATAAGCATGCAAAAAAGCCCCATCAACTAAATCTTTTATGTCGGTCTCCTTATTAGAGCCCCATCCATTCAAACTCTTTGTGTTACTCTGTTCATCATTTTTCTTTCAGTTTGGCTTGTGCTTGCTCTGTCTTATTTGGCCTCTTCCCATTTAATCTGCTTTTCTTTCTCTCCAGTAAACTTTGCCTTTATTTTTCATACCGTAACTGTCTTTATTGATGTGTTTTAACTGATGTTACCCTGAAATATCTGGTGCAAAGAGCTATTGCTCAAGTTTTGTATGACTGAAAATCTGTGGGACAAATCTGACAAAGTAACTGCTCCTTTTTCCAGCATTCAGATCAGATAAGTTTTGTAATCTGGGGAGAAATCTGAAGGAGAGTCCCTGGTAGATGTATCACCAATGCCTGAAATGACTCATTGACTCTCAGATTCTACCTCATGGGTTTCTCTACAGACAATGAAACACAACCCCAGCAAATCTGTGCTTATGTGTCTAAGGCTTCAGAGGAACACAATTTTCAAGCGCTTTTCTTTTGGCTATTATAGATATATTAAATACACTGGTTTATCTCAAAGTTCTACTAAAACCAACTTAAGAAATCAGGAGTGCAGCATTGAGGGCATCTTTGGGATGAGAAACTAAACCAGAAAAAGAGCACTGTCCCAAAATAAAGAACGAGATCTTGCATTCTGCCATGACTCCATACATGCAGACAAAATTCCCATTAAAATCAACGGATGCAATTGTCCTCTTGTTTAGTAGGCTACTGCAGTTCAACAGCAAATCCACTGAAGTCAGTACAGATAAACCAATTTAAAAACAACAAGTAGTGGGACAATCTGGCTCACTGCTTTGCCTTTTAGCTACACAGCTGTAGCTCAGGCGCCAGTGAATCGCAGAGAAAGCAGTTGCACCAGAATAAGATCCAAGTAATGCTGCAGAAGGTTTCGTCCTGCAGACCCAGTCCTTGGTGAAAGCCAATCAGTGGAACTCCAAAGCTATGCTGACTCCTGTTAAC
>NW_009606387.1:0-17873 GCF_000690535.1 Cariama cristata | reverse complement strand
TATTTCAGTTATGGATTTCTGAAACGGAGTTTGGTTAAATTCCATATGATCTGTCTGCACTTTACATCTACTGTTCCTCAAAGCTGTGTAAGTTTTAACCTTTTTGGACTACCAGTATAGTCCAGAGCCCTCTCTGTCTATATATTTTAGTTTTCTTTTTCTAAGTTACAGGGTATTCTGATTACAGAAACATGTCTGGCTCATATATTTTAAATTTCTGTTAAAAATTGCCTTTCTTGTCAGTTCTCTCCGACATTGCTTCAAGCATCTCTTACAGACTTTCCTTTTCTCTACTTTGCCCGCTGTCAGCGGTTATCTAACGCTGGTCTCCTATCTTGTCATATAAGGCCATTATTTTGAGCTGGCAAATTTTGTCCACTTTTGCATTCCCTTCTGTGTATCTTGTCTCTGATTCATCTTTCTCTGGGGATTCACATGAAAACTGTGGGAGAGGTTCATACTGCTTATTGCTCTCTCCACTGACCCAGGTAGAATGGATTCTGAGGAAACCATGGAAGTGGTAACAAATGGCCAAAACATTCCTACCAGGAAAAAAATTATGTAAGTGCACAACTAATGCTGAGGAAGGAAACAACTTTATATTAATTTTCCAGTAATTCCTAACTATGGTACTGAACTTTGGCTTTGCCACACATTGACAATAAGGAGCTGGAGGATTATGTGGTGGTTAATGGCCAAACCAGAAAAAAATGAGACTTACTGAGCTTATTCACTGACCTGGCAAATATTTCCAGATTCATCTATAGTCAGTAGAAATATATACTTTCTTCCTGGGCATTAATCATGCTATACCTTCTCCAGCAAGTACTGCAGATCAAAAGGAGTGGACATGCACAGCAAAACTACCAGAGGACCTAGTAGCCACAGTATGTACTCTTTGTAAACTTCAGACTAGTTTTGATCTGGTCCCACAGACAATAAAAGTTAGGACCTGAGTGCACACCTGGTTTAATCTCATTTGAAAGGAATCTCGTTTGTGTGCTCCAAGACAACTCCATAACGTAAATCAAAGCAGGGTAAGCAGGGAGAGGTTTGCTTTAGGAGCAGATGCTGGATCCAGATTAAGAAGTGAATGTAGCCGCATCTTCAGACCATCTGAAGTGATTCACTCCTGTTTTGAGTACCTACCTGCATCACAACCTATTTCTCTTTCCCCTGTCTCTTCCCCATAATAGAGATAGCTAGAATAATAATCAAAAGGAGTCTCTGGTATCTCCTCTTACTCCTGCAACAGTATCAGCTGTCACTGGGAAAGTTTAGCTGTTTCTCCATTTCCTCAACCATTCAATGATCTGGCTGCTTCTTTTTTCATTTCTTTTGATTGCTTCTTTTTAATTTCTTTGCTTTTATTTTGTGTATTTGGAAAGCAAAAGGGTTACAGTGTCTCTTCCACTAAAGAACACGTAAGATTAAACATCACTTCTTAGAAAGTGGTATTTTAAGCTGAGGTTAATTTAAGGAATCAGTATGTTATCACTATTATTATCATCTCTCTAGAAATTAAAAAGATGGTGTTAGCCTGACAATGTTACTTTTGTAAGAAACAGAGCTTAGCTTTGTATTCTTTACTTGCTCAGGACTTCTTATCTAGATAGGAATTTTGACTGAGCATGAAATGCTGGGCTATGCTACACAGATAAAACATCTGAGTAAAAGTAAAAATAAAATGTTCTTCACATTTACTTACTAAATTATCTAGTAAGAGGAGTGGTGACTGGTTTGCATTGCATTTTTTTCTACCAGCTAAGGGATAGAGCAGTCACCTGAAAGCTGAGCAAAGTCAGATAGAACATGTATGGACTGAGTCTGGAAATCCTGACTTCCGTTTCCTGGACAATTGGTTTAACTCTCTAGGCTGTTATACACAAGTCTGATTCTTCCTCCAGCTGTACTTTTGGATGAAACTGTCCGTGACTGCTGTACTTCGTGTTGAAATAAATGCTGTCCATGTGTGTTAGAGGTGCCGAGAGACCACTGATTGAACGGACCTCCCAAAGGAGCTGACATTGAAATGCCTTGTTTGTAAATCATAAACAGCCTTAAGGGACAGAGCAGCACTGAGAGGCCAAGACGGCGATGCTTCAGGGAACATAAAATATTTTGGCACCAAATTAAGTTTTCACTAAAATAATAAGCACTCACAAAAACTTAGGTGCCCAAATGAGATTTATATAAACAACTCTAATGAACTCAGTTACCTAAAATCCTAACTGCATTGAATTTCATGTGCCCAAAGGTCTTTTTTTACCTTCCCCTTTGAAAGCAAATGGATGAAAATCAAGCTTTGTGTTAGTCCAATGTACTTCCACGAACAGTATTCTACATTATCTCCCTGTAAAACATGTATGTTAAAAATAACCATATAAGTTTGAACACTGGGAATTAACAAAATATGAATATTTTTAAAATTTACACCTGGGTTGCTTTTTTAAAGAAAAAAGAATAGTGATTTGTGAATAGTTTGCATTTCTTTTACTAATCTAAAACAATTAAACCCAATGAAAATAGAATAATGGCTAGAGCCAGCTTTCCAAAAGCATTTAAGAATCTTGTGATACATAAAGGCACCTAATGGGAATATCAGTTTATGTTTTCTATTTATGCCACTACTTCAAGCAATCCTATTTATGTCACTTGTACTTCGCTGCCTGGATGTTTTAAGAAATTATCTTCCAGGCCCAGTTCCCTTAAAAATTCCAACCCTTAACACTATAACTATAGGTCTGTTTACTTGACTGAAAAATGCAAAGGGTAAATTTATGAAACTATCATGTGTATTTTCTCTGCTTTTCCCAGGAAAAAAAAGTTTAGGTGACAACAAATACAATACAATTTGAATTATTTATCTGGTTTTAGTTTTCTAAAAAGTGTACATCTGGTATTACAGTTGGCACATATTAAATGTTTTTCTAGCCAAAAGGTACTTTTTTTTGTTTATATCTGACTTCCACGTCTGAGTAAAATTCAAATATTGCTATAAAACTATAATTAATTAACAGTACTGAGACAGACTTTTTTCCTCTATTAAGGTAATTTCTTTATTCAAATAAATTAGAGCATACAGTTGCTGTAAAGCAGTGATTCCTTCTGCATTTAAGAGTATTTTTACATGACTAACTTCAAACAATTTCTCTGTTTTTTCTGTTACTAACTCAATGAGCTCACTACCACACAGCTGACATATTTATTGCGCTGTGCAAAGGTTGAAGCCAACAGAGATGTGTTACGTGCAAAGTCCAGGTATCTGGGATCTTAGTAATTAAAGCGTGGTATTTCTTGTTGCTTCTTTATAATCCAAATGGGTTCAGATAGAACAGCTTCTTTATAACTTCTCTGATAAGGACTGGGGTAAACAGGAGGTACAGGCAGACACTGGTTTCAGGCTTAAGTTCGTTCACTCACTGACACCAGTTTTAACCTACATGCACAATACTGATAAACAGTGGTAGAGTCAGCACTATCGATAAGACTCCTGCTCCCTGTACAAATACTGCACAGGTCTTGCAGTTGAAAAAATTCCCAAGGGTGCTTGTCAAAGTTGATTTTGGCTAAGAACCTTGTATCTACAGAGACTAACCTATCTGAGTTCCTTCAAGTCCATACAGTAGACAGGAAATACTAGGAGATAATGTTGTAGTCTCTTCAACGAAACTGAATCTGAACCATTACCTCCAGGACAGTTTCATTCTTCTACCATTAACTACAGCTCGTAAGTACTCTTCTCCCTTCATTCTCCGCTGGATGACAAAACTGTGAAGAGGAAAAAAATTCATAGAAGGAACTATAAAATCTAGCCAGAAAAGCAAGATAACCAAGTAAGCAAGTATCCACTCATTGACAATTGTTTAAGTACACACACTCCTGACTAAGACTGTACAGAAAACAAGTGACTTATTATGTTCTACTCACAGATAATGGTCTTAGTGTTACCAGGAAACAGTACAAATTTATTCAAATCTCATTATCATTGTGTCGATTTTTCAGTATTCAGAGCCGTCACTGTGATGCTTACTAATTACCTGCAAGACCACCATACACTATAGGTAATTTGCACTGAAGTCTTTCTACTTCCAAATAATAGGTTCCCTTAAATTTCTTATGACAGCGGCTAATACAGTGGTGGTTCTGCCCAGTACTGTTTCGTGGCTCAGATATATGCTGATGTATAAGACTATGATATGGCCTAATTGGATTTCAGTTTTGTTTCTGCCCCACTACCAGTTTTCTAGCATCACACACAGATAGGTTCAGCACATGTTCATTGCTTTCATCCCCAAGTGGGAAGGAAATAAACAGAAAAAAGAGAGTAACAAAACCTTGGCTCCACCCTAGCAAGGGATCAGGCAACAGACTGCTACTGGAGAGGGCCAAAAGCAAATTACCTCCTCTTCAAGAATTTATTCATATGACAGGCAGTTATTTATCATTTCTACACGGAACTGGCAGTTAAGAACAACTGATGCCTGAAGCATTTGAGAGTTTTAGTAAAGATACGCTGTAAATATGTTACATTGGGTATTTTAGTTAAAAAGCACCAACATGAATGACAATATTGTTAGTAATACTGAAGTTACTGCTACTTAAAGTGAGAAGGTATTTTCAAGACTGAACTATATCCTTTTGTTCTGAAAGGAAACATTTTAAAAATTATTTCAGAAATACAGAGGCATTTCTGTGACATTACAGATGAAGAATGTTTTCAAAAGCTGCATCTTTCAAACTGGGACCAAACAAATACAAGCTATTTCTTCCTTATATTTCATATGAACTTAGATGAAATGTTATGTAAATTTGCACCATTAACTTTATATTTCCTTCATATTTTTGAGGGATTCTGTATTATTTGTGTAGTTTTTAGTTTTTCTTTTTTCCCACACCGATGTTAAATTATTTTAACAATTATAAATTGATATCTTACATACCTTCCATCTTGATTTGTGGCAGTAACAGAATCTTCTTATCCAAAGTGTGTGCAAGAAAGTCCATAAATATGGAAGTTGAGCATTGAATGGTTGATTCCCTTTACTGATTAGATCATAGAATCATACAGGAAACTAGGCCAGCAGGGATCTCAGGAGGCCATCTGGTCCAACCACTTCTCAAAACAGAGTTGACTTCAAAGTTAGATCAGGTTTTTTAGGGCTGTGTCCAGCAGACTTTTGAATAATCTCCAAGGATGGAGATTCTGCAACTTTCCTGGGAAACCTGTGCTACCGTTTGTTCACCCTCCCCTATGAAAGACTTTCTTTCTTGTATCTGACTGCACAATTTCCCATTTCCCAATCTCCCTCAGCCTTCCACTGTTCATCCCTGAAGCTGAAGTGTGTAGCTTCATTTTCTCAAAGATGTACCTATAAGGTAGTTGGAGACAGCAACATGATCGCCCTATAGCTCTCTTTTCCTAAGGCTGAACAAACCCAGCTCTCACCTCATACATCATGTGCTCTAGACTCCAAACTATCTTGTCAGCTTTCCTCCAGATTCTCTCCAGTTTGCCGGTGTCTTTCTTCTATTTCAGAGGCCTAGAACTGGACACAGTATCCCAGATGCAGTTTTAAGAGTGCGCAATATAGAGGACTAAGCACTTCCCTAGACCTTCTAGCTACTCTCTTGTTCATACAGCTTCTTCCAAGGTAGGCCTTCATAGCTGGAGGGGCATACTGCTGACACATGTTCAGCTTATCTGCTAGTTCCTGTTCTGCAAGGTTGTTTTTTATCAAGTCACTCCCCAGCCTACTCTGTTACATAGTCTTACTCTACTCCAGATGTAAGACCCTGTTCTTAGCTTTGCAGAACTTCATAGGTTGTTGAAGTTCTTCTCAGTAACAGTCCTACTCTCCAGCATATCTATCACTCCTCCCCTCTTTGTTGTCACCCATGTACTTGCTATGAGTGCCTTCTGTTCAGTTGTCCAGGTTAATAATGATGCTGAGTGGTTTCAGGTCAGGTATTGAGCCCCAAGCAGTCACTAGTAACCAATTGTCAGTTAGATTTCTAACCACTGACTGTTACTCTCTGAAGCACTGCACTCTAGCAAAGCCTTCTAGGCTAGTCTAGTCCCACTTTACTCAATACACACCTCCTCAGTTTGGTTTCAAGATACTATGAAACACTATTTTGAAATCTTGCTACAGTCTCCATAAACAATAGGTACTTGTTGACACAACACTAGTTTTCTTCCAGTCTTTAAGAAGGATCTGAAGATCTATTAGAATCAGTATTAAAAGTAAAGAGGCCTCCTCTGGCAGCTTTAAAAAAACCGAACCAAAACATGTTTGGATGCAAGTTATCCCTATATGCATATTTTAAAATATGCATTCTAATGGCTGACATGTAATACCTTCAGTAGTTACTGTTGGAGTGGAAAGTATTTGAGCATGACCTTACTGTACAGTCACCTAATATGCTTTCCCAAAATGAAAATAACAATATCTCTAGAAGACTTCTGCCTGTTCTGCATGATTATTGGCAGCATATCTTTGCATTCCTAGAAAGAGACAAAAAGCATTAACAGAAATGCTTTTATTCCTGATATAGTTAAAACTTCTAGAATTGACTTTAAGTCTTCCAAACGCGTTTTTTTCCTTATGTCTTTTTACTTTCCTTAGGACCTTTCTTCACTGTCTAACCTTTCAGTTAAATTCAGTCCTGTGAGTTCCTCCTTTCTGCATATTTGATCCCATTGTATTTGTCCCCTCTTATATTTTCAGTCCTGTGTGACTGTTTGTATTTTGTTTTTCCATGACCTACTATGCTATCAAAATAATGTCAATTACCACTAACACTCTCCTATCTAAATTTATAATTAATTGGTTCATGATTGTTCCCTAATTTTGAGATGAGGATGCTTTAATACTGGTGGAACAATGGCTCCAGTATTTTGCTCATATTGAAATCTCCATAAAAGTACAGTTTGTTTTTTTCTCCTTAAGCAATCAAAAGAAGAGAAATAGACGGGCTATTCTTTTAAGTTCCAGTGACAGTAGAAGTTCTGCGGAAGGCAGCAGTAGTCACTGCCATGGTTAGATGAAGGCAGCTTATGCTGAAGACAAAGGGCTGTAACAGCCATATGTGACTTTTTATCTGGTCTGCTTCTACAGCCTCTGCTTCTCTCAGGGCTCACAGAAGCAGCAGGCTGGATGTGCCTGCACAAGCGGCCAGCTTTTATCTGCTGTTTATTGGAGGTGGTTGAAGTTCTCTTTCCAGTCATGTGATAGGCATGTAGGTAGTCTGATGATTAGTGAGGTACGGAAACAGGAGCAACTGAAGGTGAGGAACAAAAATGCTGTCATCTGAACAGTTCATTAAGACTTCTGCCTGCCTTTACCCGGATTTTCAGTTCAGCTGATGGAAGCCTTCTACTCCCAGTCACCATCTTTCTAGGTTGCTCTTCTGGCATAGACAGGAGTAGATTATGGGCAATGAATATATGCCTCACTATACAGTTGCAGTGCAGTGCAATTAATCACAAAAATCTGCTGTTTCAGAGAAGCACTCAGAAATACTCTGGACATGCATTGCTCTTCTGTGTTTGCAATACCTCTGATCAGGTGACAGAAAAGAAATAACACCATATAGCTGGGGACACTGGGAGAGGAAGTATCTGATCATGACTTTTAGGCACTACACAATCAGAACAGCCATCCGCAAGCATTCATTGTCACTTGCTACAGAGCTGTTGGCAGCACAGAGGTAGTTATTATTACTTTACATACAAAATGCAGCTCCCTCTTCTTTTGCCTAATGTTCTCCACTGTCCAAAACACAACAACTCACTAACCTTTCCAGGTTTCAGTAACATCAACTGATTAAATTCAATTCCTTTCATTATTCTGACTCCTGGAATTAATCATGGCAATTAAATACATAGGCCAAAAAATCTGGCATTAGTAGGGTAAATTGCATGAACAAGGAGTACCCACATACGTTAAGGACAGGGTCATGATATCAATGTGTAAATTTTTTAGGTCAACGTCTATGATTTTGGCTTCATGATACCCAATTGTGACAAAACAGAAATATTGTATTGCAATTAATAGAAATTATAGTCTATATATAGTCTATGGTCTATAGAAAATAGAAGTCTGAGTCTTGGACCAGTGCTCTTGGTAAGCAAAGAGAAAAAAAATCAAATGAAATGAATGATAAAAGACAGTATCTGTCTCTCTGACCCAGAAAAAGAAAAATGCAAATTAGTGGTTACCAAGGGCAAGGAAGGTAATGAATGTAATTAATGGTATCATTAATTGCATGGTAATAATCTACAAGCAATAGCAACATAGCAATTTTCAAGTTAAATACAGGATTTGCAGTTTCTAGATATACAAAATTTTTAGTGTGAGTTAGCTCAAATAGTTACAATGTACATGTTTACCAAATTCAAGGGAGAGTCTCCCAAGTTTTAAGGTGCTGTTTTGCAGACTGAACAATCTGCATTTATTCTGCTTTATCATTAGATGAGGTACACTGTTTATCTTCAGTGATTTACTCCCTGAAATTACCATAACTCTGACTTAATTTATTGATTCCAAGGAAATGTTCATGTGAGAAGTCACATAGACGAGTATCATTACCCTTTGGCCTATTTTCTGTAGATATGTTTGTGAAGCTTGTCTGCAAAATTATTTTTTTTCTTGAAAATTCTCAATACATCCTTACCTTTCACGTTTGTTTGCAAGGAGGTTTTTCTCAAGTCACTGTTTTACCAGGTGTTAGATCACTCTTGAAATACAGCCTCAGTCCATCTAGGCAGACAGACTTAATTAGCACATATTTAGTTTTACCATCTCCTATGAGGGAAAAATAAAACAATCAGATAAATGTATATTTCAGATGCAGCTATGAATTTCTTATACACTGAGACTTTCCTGCAGCAGGCATACTTAAGAGATGCCAATTACTGAGTCTTCTTCAATTCTGAAGTAGCTCGAAACAAAGATGTAGAGTTGGATCTGCCCATTCCAAGATTGCTTTTAGTTTGATAGAAAATGATAGTCACGGCTTTACATGGTACTAAGTATCACTTGTGGTTAATTCTAAAGGTATTTTTCCTATCGAGCATGAAACAAAGGTTTTGAGATGGTTTCAACTCAGCTTATGATTGTAGAAGCCTTGTGAGATGAACTGGTCTTAAGAGAACCATTGGTATCACAGCATTGCCCTACCCCTCATTTAGTACCTAAGTCAGATTTCTGATTCAACTCCAAGTATAATTAAGAGTTTTTTGATATATACTAACACTCTCAATGAAAAGAAATTTATTAGGACTGGGCTGTCCCCACACTTGTGTTTTTTGAAGGCATCTATGCAAATACTCTTACTCTAAGGTAAATAATGTGAGAAATAAATGTTAAGTTTGATGTGGCACTGGTAAAGAGACAAAACATGTCTGCTTAAAAAGAATTGAGAAAAGATACCATGAAGACAGTTTGGCATTTAAAATGCAAAATAGGCAGGATTTATTTGCTTAAGAGAGAAATCTAGAAAGTCTCTCCAACCTCAACATCCATTAAGTTGTGAAGTTTTATGCAACTTCAAAATTTGCATCAGTACATTTTAGTCCTGAAATTTCCTGGTCTTACTGTAAGCATCAAAGCCAAGGACAAAGGCAGATCAGGACAGAGTTCTGAATGAGTCTCAGAAGTTCAGAGCTACTGTGACAGAAACATATTAATTGGAATTCATGGAGAATTTAAAACTAGAACAAAAATCCTACTAAGGCTATTTTTCTTCCATTTAGCAGAAAATTTCCCCAACTTGTTAAAGCTCTTAGTGTGCTTCTGGATTGTAAAGAAGAGTTATTTTTCATTTTTTTTGATTTTTTGGTATGTTTGATTTTCAGTTTCAGTAATGTTTTAATTGTTCCCAAATATGTATTCGTGTTTTTTTGTTTGTTGTTTTTTTTTTTTTTTTTTTTTTGAGGATGGGGGGAAGTCCCCAAAATGCCAAGACTGTTAAGAAGAACATAAATCTTCAAAATAATATTTTTCACTGAAACAATCTTTGTTTGGATCTAACTATTTATTTTTTTTTTTACACATTTGTGAATACTGAAACTCAAAGAACCTATTACATAGCTTGATTTTCAGTCTAGCTATTTTTTAAGAATTCACAGCAGCTTTTCTCTGATTTATGTTGACATTGCAACTGAAGGTGTGACTGCAGTGGACTACGGTTTAAGCAAGCCTCAAATACATTATTTGAAGACTGTGGATGCTACAGCAGGATAGCAACTAAAGTATACGCCTAAGGTCCCCAATGTGATTGCATAATCCATGGTGAAGTCTGTGCAATTGCCTCTTTCCTGCTGTTTACCCATGGTAGCCAGTTCAAAGCTACTGTGTTTATAAACTTGCTTATATTCATTACATATTTATATTCTGATTTTTACGTTGCTGGATATGTACACCCAGTGGTATATAGTTCCTGAATAATTCTATATTTTGTCAATTACATATCTTTTTGCCTTTTAAGGTTTGACTATTCTTGCTACAAAAGATTCCTGATAAGACCTTTTAGAGGTACTGCACATTGTGTAATTCTTTGGGAGGGGGCAGGAGAATGATAAGAATTATGCAAAGCAAACACTTTAGGGCTCAGATCAACAGATAATGCTCAATTTCAGACCACACTGACCTGTTTAGCTAAAAGATCGCACTGACACAGAACACATGAAAGAAAATGAATCACTTCCATGAACCTCTATGACCACCTGAATGAATGTGACCCTCAAGCTCCTCCTACCTTTTCCAGTCCCCTGCATTATCCCATGTAACAAAGAAAATTGCAGTAACAACCTGTCAGCTAAGCTTCAAACCAATTTTGTTTGGACAAAATGGAAATTGCTTGCTTTCTTCTAGTAGGGATGCGCTCTCTGCAGAAGCAGAGGAGGTTGAGTAATTTCTACTTCTAATAACCCTTCTTTTACATTAGGCAAGTGACAATGTATTTTTCCAATGAAATATCTAGAAAAGTCACTGTGTACCCTTTTCAATGGGAATGAAGTCAGGTTCTTAGAAATCCACACATAGAGGCTACATCTGTGCCCCAGGTGTGCCAAAGTGGACCTGGGATTATTCTCTGACCCTTCACTCAACTGGTATAATCCAGTTGCACCCATATCATTAAACCTCCTTATTCTTCAAAACAACTTGACTGCATCCAAACATTCTACTGTAAAACACTCCCTGACCCAAGTTAAGTCTATAATCGTGCCCAGGAAGTTTTTGAAAGAGTGTTAAGAGTGTTTGTTGGCTCATGACAAAACCATGTCCAGGATTACTCTATATATAAGACTAGTCTCCCTTTTGCTCAAATCTCAGCTAAAATAGTCAGACCTGCCACTAAAAAAAATCTAGACTTTTCCAAATTCATTGGTAAATGTGTCACTGGCTCCCATAAGGGTAAATTTTCCTCTTTATTTTGAAAATAACATATGTGCAAATTTCATAAAATATTATCTAAATTTAGCCTTGAGATAACTTCTTAATATTAAAACATGGTAGAGGTAATAAATAACTCCTCCTCTTTGTTTGTGTCTTGTTTTTAATCGCCAAAGTTCCTCCCATAGATTATGGAACTTGAGGCATGGATTAAAAAGTAACATTTAATGAAGATTGTCAGCAGACAATTGTGACTCACATATTGCAAATCTACTAAGAATTTAACAACTTGCTTCACAAATACTACCATTTGATTAAACTCAAACTAGAAAAAGAGCATGAAAGCTTTACGTAATTTTTATTTTAACTTAGTTAAATAATTTATTCACTTTTAACCTACAAGAACTGTCTGAAACAAACCAGTTTCACAGTAGAATTCTTTAGGAAATAAGATATTTAGGAAAGATTCAGGATTATTGTACTTACACATGAATAAGATTCACATTAAATATAAAATATTTGTACTTTGTGGTCTTAAATAAAGTTTCCATATGAACATTGTAATGTTACATTCATCCTCAAAAATGGAAAATATCACAGCAGTTTTCAATGCTAATTTGAAGGAGTTAGACCTGAAAATCTCCACTTGTAATAAACACAGTCCTGCTTTTTCTGCACAGATTTAACATCGTTAAGTTGTGTGACAATTTACAAATGCATTGACCAAGAGAACAGTATAATGTAGCTTCTATTAACTGGGAGCTCTTAATAAAGTTGATAATATATTGCAAACACAGGAAAGGACAATTTCCTTCTCACAAACCTCACCTAAAATCCAGATAAAAAAGGTACACTAAAATTATAAATACTATAATATTTTCTCTCTGATGGCGGTATGTTTTGTAACAGTGTTATAAAAGCATGAGTTTCCTTTAATTGATAAGTAATTGCAATTATACATTTAATTTGACATTCTTTATTTGCTATGTTTTAAACAAAAAATAATTTCATTCTTCCATATATGTAAATATCAAGTAGGGTAAAGATGTTTTATTTCTCACCAAAAAACTTTGTATCTGAACATTTCAACAAGGACAGCAGAAGGAAAAAAAAAAAACCTCAAATGAAATAAATTTAACATGAAGCCTGTAAACTAAGAACCGAGTCATGTGTAAGACAGCTGGTGAAAGCAACAGACTAGATTTGATGGATTAGGAGATCCCTTTCTATGACATGCCCTTATTTGCAAAAGCATTCAGGTTTTACACTAGTTATCAGTACTGTATTTTCTTCAGACAAGAAGAAAGAAAAAAATCTCTATAGAGGACAAACGTAATTTTTATGTGAGGTTTCTTTTATTGACCTCATATTTACTTCTGTGTGTTGTAGATACAGCAGTGGCAATCTTAGCAGATCATCATCATTTATTACTCAAGAGCATACTGGCTATCTTAAATGCTTGTCTCACCACGTTAAGTATTTCAAGGTAATATCATGCATTAGATAAAACATAAGTACAAGCACTTTGGTGATATATATATGTTCAGCAGCATGCGGGAATTAGAGTGCACATATGGGTTGTACATGAGCTGTGCATAACTGCCCCTTGGAAATGCACTCATTTTGAAGATGACTCAGTATTTGGAATCAGGCTGTCTTGGTATTTTGAATCTATTCTTAACACTCTCCTAACAACATCCAGTAATGCTTTATAACTTCTTAGTTTAGAACAATCCCTTTTACCTTATAAAGAAATCTATATAGAAAAAAAGGATTTCTATGGAAATCCATAGGGTAATATTTGGAACCACATTTATTCAGCCTTTTTAGCCACTGGTTTAGATGTTGCTGTTTTGAAACCAAGGTACAATGAATGCACTGGTAAACCTCACAGCACATCTGTGTAGAGCGTAAGGGGACTAGGTTTTGCACTAAGGCAGTTGAGCTGGTACCAAAAACCTACTATGTACAAGGCCTGAATGTGTTTTACATGGCTTAGACTGCAAGTAAAAGTAAAGTATATGAAGCAGAAATCTCCACCTGCCCGGAAATACCGCTTTACATGACAGAGAAGGGAAAACTTAAAAGCAGATTGAATGCTGGGAAAAGAGCTTAGCACAAAGTCTGGATCGGGAGGTGCGATTTACATCATTTCCTGAATGTGGCCAAGCTCTGGGTCAAGTGGGAGTGAATTTCAGATGAAAAATCATGCTACTGAGCACATTCTATCTTTCAATTGTGGTAGCGTCATCTTTGGAACCTTGATCCTACAATCAAATTCACAGACAAAAAATTCAATGAAAAGCTGGCGGACGCATGGATGCACTTGTGCAAGTCTGACTGTGCAAGCAGATCCTTAAAGTGAAACCTACCTATGTATCATTTTTGCTTTTGGGGACTTGAAAATCAAAAACCAACCTGCAGCACAAACAATGAAAAGCCAAACAGATACTGAAAGTCTTTCTGGCTTTATACTTTCCACATAGTATTAGTAACACATGTAATACTTTTCTTGTTGCTTAAATATATGGAGTGAAATCTTTGCCTCAGTGAATTCAATGGTAGTTTTGCCATTGATTTCAATAAGGACAAAATTTTCTCTCAGTGCTGGTGTGACTTTCAGTCTGTCTTTGCCCCTTTAATCCTGTACTTTAATTCCATGGATGGATCAGCACCCTGTAGCAATTACAATTGCTGTAGTATATCATACTTTTCCAGTATATTGTCTGAAAGACCATAGTGCAGAAATATTTTTTGCTTTATGCTGTATAAACAGCTAAAATTTACCAGAAAAAATAGTTTTAAGATGTTTTAGCTTAAAACCTATTTCTAAACTAATCTCTAAATGGATGAAATTATGTATGTAGATATCTTAGTACACAGCAGACTTCCTCTACCTATCTGAAGGTAGGATTTGGTCACTCATTAAAAACAGAACTAGTGCTAAAGGCCACACACATACACATGAACATCTGAGAATGCTAATACGAAAGAACAGGTTGTGCTGAAAGTATGAAAAGCAACCATATGTTGTAATGAACATCGCTATTGTTTGCACTGTGATTTCAAATTTCATACAAATGGCCAATGACAAAACCCAGAAAAGAGTTTTAGAGAACTCATTCTGTTTGTAAACAGAGACAAGATGTAAAATATTTAACAAGATGGATATAATGATTAACACTGAAATCTAACATTGTAAGGCTTTTAAGAAAAAACAAACATGGGACTAGCTTAAATCACGGACATCAGCTTCAAAAAGATGCTGAGCACTGCTACAGTGGGAAATAGCGATGTTCAACATCCCTAAATAAAAAGGCCTTTCACAGATTATAAACCTGAACTATGACATGGAGAAACTTAAACAACCGAAGCCTTTTTCTTTTCTGACATATGTTTTTATGTTTAAATGAAAATTGTGCATAGAGATTCCAGGTGAGACTACATTTCTTAAGTATTATACATCCAGTGGATACATGTGCAGACAGTATCTGAGCAAAAAAAAATTTATTTTGTTGAGAGTGTGGGAAGTTTGACTTTTACTTGAGTGTGTAAAATTCGCAAACAGGTTTGCTAAGATTTTAAGTGAGTATGAATTAAGACCACACAAGTGCTGTCAGATCTGCATAACCCAAAACGTGTACCACTGCGGACACCCAGAGTGTTCATTAAATTCTGCAAGAGGCTTCAGCTGTTTCTTCACATACAGCTTTTAGGGTTGAGGCCAGAACTTAGTTAATCGATATGGACCATAGAAATGAATAATGTTAAAAACCTATTAGATCATTCAGTTTGTCTCTTCAGAGACAACTAGATGATTTAACAGGTCTTTTTCCACCCCTTAGCTCCTGTGATTTCATGACTCACAATTCAGTTAGCTCACCCACCATCGCTACATGCAATAGTTCATTCCACCACTCATCAGAAATATTATTTAATATTTCTAACGACAGAATTGCCACTGTATATGCAACTTCCTTTTCCCCCTCAGAATAAACTAATTTCATAATTAAAAAAAAACAAAACAAAACTTTTTAAACTATAGATCTTTAGAAATACAGTATTTTCTATGCAAAATGGAACTATTTGAATATAAAGAACTGAAACTATTAAAGTTCTATTCGGAAGATGGTTACTCCTTTTCCTGTATGGTCATTCAACCTCTTCATTAGCCCTACTCTTCCACCGCCATGCTGAAGAACTGGGAATTTACCCACGGAATGCCTAAGACTAGCTTCCCTCTGGGTGCTTTAACATTAGTTTTAGTGTAGATCAGGAGGTGAATCTCCCTACCATTCTCCCTTACCCTGCTTTGATCAGCACTGCAGACTTATTCCACAGTACACAAACAAATGCTTTGGAACAAAAGTAACTCAAAAAATGCTTTCCAAATGCTAGCGGACATCCAATCCACATGACTACACTAGAGTTAGTCTTAAATAATCCTCCCTTCCTTAAAACCTGTTGGTTGGATATCGGGTCATCAGCAGCAATCATTTAACTTTACAGCTCTGCTCTGATTGTGCCACAGGAATTGCTGATGTAGATGGACCTCGACATTCTCCCATCCCACAGAGCACATACAGGTACCCAGGGTAAAACTGCAGTGCAGGGTCTTCTTATTGCATAGCTCCGCATTACAGGCCTAATTAATATTTAAGATGACATAGTGGTGTGACCTTACCACATAGCACCACACAAATTGCTCAGCAGAGAAACTGAGCCTCACCACTAATACTGGCTCTGTATCTGCACAGCTGTACTGGTATGGTATAGCCTGTATGGCAAAACTCATCTATTTTGGGAGGCCCCTATTAACAGAAATTCTACCTTCTGCTTTGTCCCACTGTTTAACCAGTCTCAATTTCTTCTTCCACCTGTAAAATGGGCATATCTTCTCTCTGCTGTGACACTTATTGCCACTGATAGGTGCAATGTGTATTTTAAGAAGAACAATAACTATTGTCTGCTGCTGAAATATTTTGTAAAAGCTGTTTCTACCCTCTCTTTTTTATATGTAAGCTGTCGAGTTAATGATTAATTTCATATAAGTGATGATATTAACATAATTAAAAAAATAACGGTGGTAAGATTGACATATGATCTAGTGAAATATTTGAAATGAAATTTTGACTGTGTATTGAGTAAATAGGTAGTGTAATTAGACTGAAAAGATTTCAGGAGTTAGTTCGCATTTTAAGTGTTTTCAGACGGTGTGATAAATGTGATGACCCTTCTAGTGAAACTCTGCAGCCCGTGCACCCTCATATTTCATCAGAGGTCTGACTGAACTAACCGCTCCTGCGCTCCTTCCCTCTACTGAAGTAACACAAGCGTATTTCCAAGCGTCCCGCTAAACTTGTGGCTGTTCCTGCCACCTAGTGGCTACCGCTCAACTTAACAGAAACACAAACTAGGAACGCATTGAGAACACACTGACAAAGACAAAAATAGGAAAAACCGCAGAAACTTTTGAGATTAGTATTTCGAGTCTCATTGTTTTTTCAAGTTTGTTGGCTACTACAAAAATCAGGAAACCTTTTGCATTGACTTCAGAGAATAAAAAAGTGTTATAGAGATCTTGTAGTGTGAAAGGTTCTGAAGAGAATGATTTTTTCAGGAAAAGCTAAAAGAACAACTATTTCTAGATCCCCTATTTCTAATGTAAATGTCATCACTTAATAAATCTGGGCTTACCTAAGCTGGAAAAAATGTCCTGTCTTTCTGCTGTTGCCACTCACTTGTACCTCTGTCTTACATATATCTTCCCTTTGAAATCTATTTCTTTAAAAGACAAACACAAATTATTACTATTACAAGGAATGATGCAGTGTCTTTTAGAAAAGCAATTTGAGTACATGCAATAAAAAACATTTCTGGCAATCAAAAGCTACTGATGTACTTTCAGGTTTGCACAAGACTCAAGCTGGGGAGGTGTGGAACTAAGTCATGGAGAAAAGTTCCTCTGCCCATACACTTTAGCATGTCATGACCTAATCAAATCCCATAGGAGACAATTTCAAAGTACTTTGTTATGACACATTGTTCTTTCTAAAAATGGGTAACCGTAAGTTATCTATTTTAGTAACAGTTTTATGACATTAATATTCAGAAACAATCTTAGCAACACTAAGGGCAGATCTCAGAACAGTTGTTGGGATTAAAAGTAGGATATGCTTTATTTAATTCTCCTTCTCTCCCGATGTGGAATCAAAGCAGTTACGATCTCTACATAATTCTTTGTGAAAGTCAGTTGCTTCAGAATGGGATTCATTCCAGTCAGTGTACAGTGCATAGAACTAACGTCATGAGTGTTCAGCTATTCAGTCACTCAGGAAGGAAACATGAAGGAAAAGATTAAGTCTTAAACCCTCCTCTGTTCCTCCATTGGGGAGATAATCCCATCCTCTTGTAATTTGTACCTCTTGCCTTCCTTGGACATATGTTGTTACCCAATTTCTGCCCCCCGCC
>NW_009606386.1:0-13329 GCF_000690535.1 Cariama cristata | reverse complement strand
CCAAATGATTCTATGATTCTATGATTACATGTTTTTAAAAGGCAGTGGGAAAAATTCAGAGTCAAGATAGGTGATGTCCAGTTTATGCTGGTACAGACTTAGCACCTGGTAAGTCACACCTAAACCAAGAATGGATCAAAAATGAGGACTGAAGCTGGTAACATGCCTCTAGCAATTTATGTGTATAACAAGAAGTTCCACAGGATAAAATAAATAGGAAGATACTTAAGATACCAAGTCAGCGAGGTACAGAGAGTCAATTAAAAGTGGACAGTTTGTGATGCTATTTAAGTGAGCCAGAGTTTACATAATAATATGTGCTTGATCACATTTTCTTAATATAAATTTACTGACCTAGGTATTGACTTAGTTGCATCAGTTTCATGGATTTAATCCAAGCCTTTCGCTACTTAGAAGATGAAGTTTAACATGCAGCAGAGAATAATTTTCCTTTAATTGAGGATTTGTACGATGCTGCAAACTGTGACTGCATGACCAGAATTTAGACAGGACAATCATTGTTGCCAGCTCTCTCACACCCCGCCTGCATGAATTTCTAAATGGCACCCAGGTCTTTACCAGTGTAGTTTGATGAGATGGGACATGTAATGTAGTACTGGGATTGTGGTGGAAAGTCCTCAGTGGAAATCTGAGGGGAAGCAGGTGGTATGGAAGCACTGGCAAGGCAGTTTGCCTGTGACATGCGAGGGGCGTGAAGCTGTGAAGCAGCAAAAACAAGTTGCTGTCACCTCTGTGAATTCCCTGTCAGAGCCAAAGCCTTCCTAATTTTACAGGAGATCAGGAGCTAACTTTATCCTTTATGAAACGATGATGAAAATGTAGGAGTACCTCAAGAACAGAGAGACAGTGGAGCTATGTTTCAGTAAGTGTTTGTAACAAGTAGGAGTCCTATCATCTGTGTTCTCCACAAAGCAACACTGTGAAGGCAGAAACTTTTTTTTTTCTCCTATCAAAGTGAATATGATATTTAGAAACACTGATAATTCTTTACTGTTCACGTATGACAATTCCAGTTGTAAGGAAATTATGATTGCTTTACTCTGTTGGCTTCCAAGTAGCTTACATACCCTGGAATAATGAAAAAATTATCCTTTTTAATGAGTTTAAGATGCACCTTTACTTAAAAAGCCTTTTTTTTTCAGTTTATGAAGACTGAAACACAGAACTGCTATAGCAGTAGATACATTATGGGAAAATAGATTGTAGGAATATAATTACGATAGGTCCAGAGCAGGCACAGTGTTTAGGTGAGCCGTAGGCATGATAAAGGAGAAAATTTGAGCCTGACCTACCCTTCGGTATGGACTGTGCTTTGTCCTTGGCTGTGAATGTAGTTTTGTCCAACACTAGGCCAAGAAGTTGGCTATGGGCCCTTCCTAAAATGTCCTAATGTTGCATGCCAAATGGGCAGATGGGAATGGGAGTGTAAGCTCAAAATGCTCTTAAAAGATGACAAATTTGTCATGGTGAACTACAGTAAGTGACATAGGCATGTGGAGCTCAGGGAACACCACCTCACTTAGTACATAGTCAAAGGACAATGGAAGTATTTGGACTTCTAGAAAAAACAATGTATTCTATACAGTATTCAAAGTCAGAAGTGGACTAACTGAAATTGCTACAACTAGTGAAAAATGCTATAGCATACCATCTTATACCAATACAAACCCAATATACCGTACTCAGAAGGAATATGCTTCCAAAAACTGACAAGTGATTTCAGATGTGCATCCAGCTGAAATATTCCTTTTACAACATGTCTGGTTCTTGCCCTGCGTATCGTCTGCCTTCTCAGCTGTGAGTTCTGCAGCTCAAAATTTGTGCAGTTGGTTTCCACTTTTTGCTGCTTGGACAAACACAGGGGTCTGGTGAATGAGTCCATGGACAACAAACAGATTGGCCTACACAATTGTTTTCTCTTGAAAACATTGCAAACTCTCCAGATGTTTACATCTTGGATGCAAGAACCAGATGTTTTGGAATACTAATTGTTTTATAAACTGAAAAAAACTATAGATACCTCGCTAAACAGTTCAGTTCTTTGCTTATGAGCGATTATTCAGAGAACAGTAAAATAAATACACAAAAACATAAAAGTAGAAAACAGTTTTCTTTGGGAGTAAATAACGGGTCTAGAGCCAGCTCACGGAATCAATGTATGGCCTGAATGGCAGGGCTGCAGTCTATGAATCTCTGCAAGGAGAAGGGCAAGGGATCGTCCCCTAAGGCTCTTCAGTAGTAACATGGCTGCTGCACACCTGCAACTGGTGATTGCAGGTTGCAGTTCTCACTTATGGTCGACAAGCTTTAACATATTAGGGAATAAGTCAGGATTCATCTAGCATGCACTTAACCCAGGACCTGCAAATTCCATCTGTCTCACTTATAGCTATGGAAGAACCCCTGACACTCTCTCCCCTGTGATCAAAGGATTTGGTCTTTAAAGGTGGTGAATTCTTCCTGTCTCCCTTTGTAAGCAAAAGGGGACTGTGCTCCAATGTCATATTGGGATGAGATGATTCTGTGAGATCTGGGTGTCTAATGATCTGTTGACCCCTGCTTTCTATGCAAAGGAAATGCAACCGCATGGGTTTCATGGGAGCCGTAGCGCATATGATCCTATGGACTATGAGGGAATCGGGAACCTGCGACGCTTCAGCCTGAATCTTGAAATCACTGCAGATGCAGCCTTAGGGAATGGAAGTAGGAGGCAAGCTAAGGCATAGAACCTTGCCTGCCTTAGCCTGCACGTTTAGCAGGCTTGTACAACTGTGTAAGATAACCAAGTGATGGTCTGTGGTGTTCTGCTTGATTTATCAAGAAAATAGATCTGAATGAATGATGTAATCTTCATAATCCAGATGACTAAATTCTTCTGTTGAGGGAGAAGGCCTTTAGCAGTGTTTATAATGCTAGAAAAATTGCCTGAATTTGAGTGAGTTTTCTTGAAAAAGGACTGCTTTTTCTATCCTTGCCTGCCAGTTATAGTCAAAATGTGTTCATTGGAGAAGAATATTGGAAGCTCAAGACATCTGGGAATTGAATAGGCAGAAATAGGCTTGAAAGCAATGTCTGAAGGCTATTATGCTCAAAATCCTGTTTATGGGCAAATACACAGGATTTATATACCTATAAAGCCAAGAACTTATTATAAGTGAAATTGTAACAGTTGATTCCAAGAATCATTATTAGTCTAGATCTATTTATTACAGAAAAAGAAAGAATACTTCTATGCATAAAAAGTTTCAATAATAATGGTACGGTTAAAATTGTTACACACTTATTTCTTAGTTCCTATCCCTTTTCCTTGTGTTTTGCTCACCTTTCCTCTTCTCCTCTGGGTCTTAAGGTCAGCGATTTCATTCCGATGCCTGGGGGGATTACAGATGTTGCCAGTGTCTGGAGTCTTGCTGGGAGGAACCTGATGTTGGTGTTAATGGTTTCTTCTTTGTCACTCTTAGGATCCACTTTGAGTCTTTTTTGTATATTTGCTAGCACAAAGCATTAGAGATACCCTGAACAGGAAAGGGTCTTTATCACACAGAATGTACACCAGCCCTGACTAACTAATTCCATGTATCTTTGCATTTACTGCTCTTTTAGAGGAAGTGTTCATTTAGGCTTAGTTGAAAATAAACCAGAACTGTTCTAAAAGTCATTCAAGTGCACTCATTTGCCAAGGCAAATAGCTTCTTCATGTAAAACCACTCAGATTATCAATAGAGTCTGTCAACACAGGAATCCATGTGTCTTGAACATAATTTTCTGAAGTGAAGGTCTTCCTGAGTATTTAGAAAATAACACTGTAGTGATTTCTTTTTTTTAAAAAAAGTCTGTTGTATGTTTGCAATTCATCAGATATTATCCTTGGTACTTATGGATCTATATTATACTTATATAGATGTGGATATTCACAGTTGGATATTCACTAATACCCTTAAAAGGATATAAAGAAAGTGAATGAGTATCTCAAAGAGAGACTGAGGAGAGATGCTAAGAGAATTTTCAGAAATGCAGTACTTTTAAGAAAATAAGAACCTAACAAAATAAAGCTTGTAGTCTTTATACAGGCAAGTCTTGTTCTGTTCTAGTAGTTTTTACATTGCATCGGTATTGCTGGGCTTAAATGATTATCTGATATCACTGATACCAGACAGATATCAGACAAAATTTTATCTTAGTAGAAGGTGCTGGATTAAATTCAAAGATAAAATGTGAATGGAGAATGAAATGAGACAAATCGTTGTTGGGCTATTTTATTGAGTTGCACTTCTAAAAAACTCTGTCTGACCAAGTCTCCTTTTTTAATAGGTATTGGTTTGCTTTGAAGTATGGCTGCCAAGCTGCATTTAAAACAAATAGCAGCAGAGATGCATCTGAAACAAACCCTCTCAACTGCATTCAAAAACAAGCCGTTGATGTAGTGACTGATATTAACATGCTCAGGGTATTCAAGACTTTTCTTGAGACCACACCACAACTTTTTGTCCAGATTTATATCTTCATGGAACATGGCAAAAATAATTTCTATCAATGTGAGTCTGCCTTTCTCCTTAATTTGCAAGTTGAGTATCTTACCTAAAAAGATAATTCATGTGATTGGATAACATTTTAAACATACCTTGGAAAAATACACTCCACTGTATTATTACTCTGCATTTAGTTAGAATTTCTGTGTAGTGGAAGATCCATTCTGCTAAATCCGTGAGAAGAAAGATTTCACTATAACGTCATAATATCTAATAGAAACATAATGATACATCACTTGAAAATAAGCTGTTGAATACAATTTGTGTATAATTTGCAGAGCCGTTTGTTTTGTGTGCTTTTGCTTACAGTCTCTTAAAACTGCTAACTGGGCATCTTGAAATCAGTAATGTATTTAGAGCAGCCCTGTGTGCTGTCACTAGCATTATTCATGTTACAGATGAGGGACAGAGTCAGAAAAAAACTAAGGATATGTCAGCATTGCAGAGTGCAATATGATTAAGAGATACTGGTTCAAGTCGCAGAAGCAAGACTGCAGCTGTACCATTTCCAGCTCTAAAACTAGTAGGATTATTAGCAAGATATTGACTTACTCAAGGTTGGAATTTATCTAACCAAATGGAGAGACCTGCACTGCTGTCTAGTGTTCCTTCATAGTCCATGGAGTCAATAGATACTCAGACAAAATGGTCAGAGGAATCTCATCTTAAATATGACCATGTGAAGGGTCAAGCCTTAGTTGTAGATTTATACATTATAGACGCGCCAGAGTCAATATCAGTTGCTGAAACTTACATTTTTATAGGCTATTTGCAATACTTTGGGAATTTCTAACTCATCTGTGTATGGAGGTGGCAAATATGACACACAGCTTAGGTGAGATCATTAATGGCCAGAGGCCAGGCAGGACAACATAGGCATACCAAGATGCCTAGATTTAGGTAACTAAACTGAGCCTTAAAGTTAAGGTGACTTGTTCAGGTACACAGAGGAAATATATAATTGGTATAAAGAAAGTGTTAAGAAAGCAAGAAGTTGTCCAAAAGTTCATTCAGAAATTATAATGTAAAATGTCTTTTTCTTTGGTCTAACATTTTTCTTTGTGTTTTGTTTAGATGCTGCCATTATTATGTCTTTTTGTGGTATCACCTTTTCAGTCATTGACTATCAGGTATCATTACGAAAATCTCTGCCTGATAAAGATGAATTTCATGTGCTTCCCAAGTTAGTGTATCTCTTCTATAAACTGCTTACCATCACTTCTTGGATACTCAGTATTTCACTGATCACTCTACTAAGTTTTAGAAGTTCTGTAATTCTGCTGATATTTCTTTGGATCTGTGGCTTCACCTGGACTTTGAAACAACATACGACATTTTGCAAATCTAAGAAGATGGAATATCTGTACAGAACTGTTGTTGGAATAATTCTAATTTTTACCTTTTTTAACATAAAGAGGAGGAAAACAAAAGTTTGCATTTCTATTTATTATGCTACTCATACTGTTGTAACTCTAGGTATTTTGTTTGTATATATGTTCTGGAAACCTTCCATTATGAAGGAAATACATTTTACAATTGTGACCATCCTAACTATTCTTAGTCTGGTGTTAGGTATTATTTTTCTTGTTGTTTATTACAGGCGTTTTCATCCCACTGCTTATGGCAGACCACAAGCATGTTCAGACGAAGTTGATGGAGAGGCAGGACAAAAAGATAGAGTGAAAATTGGTAGATTTCAAAATTTCATAATGCAATGAACAGTATAGAATTTTTTGGTGCAGACTTCAAAGCAAATACTTGCTGGACAGTCTGTTTCTCTGTCATTGTTTCTCATGTATCATCACTGTGTAGTACATGATGGAACAGAGTTATTGGCTCTGAATAACTGTTGTTTTCTGTGATGCTGTACAAAGCCTTTATAACATGAATATTTCTCTATGTGCTGGTCAAAGTTACTTTTGAAAAAGAAGCAATTTAATCTAGCCATCAAACACAATCCACTGTTTCAGTTTTTAGCAACGCAAATAAAACATAGGAAAAGCTAAAAGTTAATCAAATGAAAGCTGGCATTAAAACCCTATTCTATTCATTTATGTTGATTCTGTTAAAAACAAGGCTTGCTTTTCTTTTCTTGCTGGAAAGAAAGAGGAGCGCATTTGAAGTAATTGAGGGCAGTGATCAGTTATCTGCTTCTCCCTATTAGTGTAAGAGCTGCAGTTCTTCTTTAGATAAGCATAGTTACAAACCATACTACCTTCCCCCTAAATATCTCCTGAAGAAGAATAGCTTTGATTTATGGCTCAATCACTGTGTTACCACAGAAAATCTGGGGAGATATTTTCAAGCATTTTATCTTCTCGGTGTTTTAATGACTCCTTCATTGGTTTTGTTCTGCTAATCTTTCACACAAACTTCTGTATTTAGGGGTGATCCCAGCTTGTTGTTCTGGATTATAATAGCAGTCTGAGTGATTTATGGATGGCAACAGGAGCCTTGCATATAAAGGAAGAACTATCTTCCTTGAAGCTTTCCTCTCCTTTAAGCTATAAGATATAATACTTTAAATGCTGGTTGCCACTGAAATAGGAGGTTATGCAAGGTGTGCAGTGGCGCAGCTTCTTTTGGTTTTGTCACTGGAGAAAATAGAAGCAAATGTTGTGATGCATTGCACTCAATGGGGGTGGGAAATGATGGGTGATCAGCTTGTCCATCAAGATTTTTTGGCAGAAGGCAGAGCGAAGTTAGACAACATTTCAGTCCTGTGTTCAAATGCTAAATCAAAGCAAAGGAAATAAGGCTGATAGCTACAACTTCTTCAGAAATAAAATCTAAGGGGAACTCTTTCAGAGTTGCTGTGTTTTAAATCTAAATTATGAAAACTGGGGCTCATTCTCTCCGCTCCTTTCCCCTTCCAATAATTCACATTTGCAGTTAGAGTAGCCACAGGTAAAAGGACGAAATAGGGTTTGAGAAAAAAGACTAAAGATAAGAAAAACAGATTAACTTTGCCAGGAACCCAATCTGTTAGCATTATTGATTGACGGAAAACTTCCCTGAAACTTTAGGGGAAGGGCTGATGCTTTGTTTGACAATTAGGATGCTGAAGAGCTGTGTCTTGCACCTTTTGTGTCAAAGTGCAGACTGCCTTTTTCTTGTTACCCTTCCAGCCTTGGCAGAGCTCAGGGAAGTTTCTAAATGTGTTTCTTTCTTGTCCCATATCCATAGTTCTATTTACCAGGCCAACCACTTAAATCTCCTTAATCCTATTCAAGGAAATTAATTTCTAGGTGCATAGATTGGACTGAATGATCTGCCTTTCTGAGGATACACATGAAAAAGCAGCATGGTAAGAAGAGTTTCTTTCTAAAATCCCTCATTTCCACTTAGGGATAACTAGAATATAGGTCCAGAAGTTAAGACATAAAAAAGCACAATCCATGAGACTTAAGCAATAGTTTTCCTAAAATGAATATATAAAACAGTACCTTCACTTCTCTCTACTCTGGAAAAGAAATTTCCAGATTTGTTTGCCCTGGAACGGCTCCTTAGGTAAGAGAAAAAGCCCAAGGCTCCATCCTGCTTCATGCACCATGATTGCCCTAAGTTCTGTCTCCTTTATCTACAGAGTATTTATTACTAGTGATGGTGCCCTTGGCAGCAAAATGCATGCCTGGTTTTTGGCTGAATGTACTCCTACTTTGGTATGAAAAAATAGGATCCTAAATAGTGAAGACTATCCCTGTATTGCTTCCCACATTTTTATTGTTTGTTCATCTGAAATCCTGAGAAGGCGCTAGGGTAAGGTAGGGTGGAAAAGGGAGAATATTATCTCTATCTTGCAGAAAATTACAAAATTTTTTCTAACCATTATTTGGAAGAAGACCTCAAAATTTGTATGTTATCTGAGAAGCAGATCTCTGGGGAAATAGGAGCTTCTGAGAAGTCCTAGTGTGGGAGCTTCAGCCCTGGGACCTCCAGGTTGTCTGCCTGCTGCCAGATGCCAGAAATCTGGAGCCTGAATTGCTCTGGAGGAAGATTAGTTTCTGGTGAAACAAAAAAAAAATTGTCCTGGTGTTTTTTTTTTTTTCTTTCAGTGAACTGACAAATTCCAAATAGAAGTATTTCATTGCCATCTCTCTGGCCAACTCCTAACATTCATTATCTTTCATGAGAGAAAAGCTGAATGTTGTGCTGCCTGCTGTTGTTCTCCTTATGTCTCCTGGTTCCCTCTTCTATGCCACTGAGAAGACTGTTATACTGAAGTTGAGTTGGTAAGAAAGGCATCTAGGTGGCTGTTCACATCACACTAATTCAAATACACACCAAACTCAATTACTTAAGTTTCAATCCCTATTTTATGCTTCTGAGTCCTCGTGTATATAAATTTAGCCATATCCTGAAGCTGGGAAATGATCCTTTGGGAAATCACACAGATTCTTTTCATAAAGCTTCAACAAATCTTTATCATCCTGCCACAGATACTGTAAATGTCTCCAGTCATCAGAGGGCCTCAAGAGATGGGAATTCCTGTTAGCTTGTCCCCTGTTCCCTGTAGACTTTTATTTATTTATTTTCAATGTTAACATCCTCCGTTTCTTCTTGACCTTGAGTTCAAGATTTTCACTTGATTCCCTTCATTTTCATAGTTATGAGAATGTCTTCTCATTTATTTAGTCATTCTAATTCAGAATCACTGTAGCAGGGAGGAGAAGGAAGCACATGAATTGACTCTAGACACATTTCCTATCATCAGTGACCAGTTCAGACTAAACAAACAAAGCCCCACTTCACCTAGGTGTAAAGTTCAAACAATAGACTGCATACATATCCTTTCTGTTCCCTGACTACTCTTAAAATTCAGCTGCCACTCAGTTCATGCATTGTGCCTGACCTTGTCATTTTAATCTAACTGCAAATTGAAAACAAATGGGTTTTTTTCTTTTTTTGTTGAGTATGTCCATTACATCTTACAAGAAGTATTTTAATAAGTTAAATAAAAATAATAAACAATTTCTTCCTGTTTTGACTACTGTCAGACCTGGGTAAGAGGGACAACAAAAAGATTGTTTTAATTATCCTACTAATATTCAACGTGCCATTTGATGGCATGGGTGAGCTCACCTGATGTACCACAGATAGCACTGATTTATGAAGCCATAATTGGGTTTCCAATAAACATTTGTCAAAATAATGCATTCATTCAAACCAAAGCCTTCTTTATTTATTCATATAAAAGAGCACTTAACTTTCAACAAAGAATTGCCTGCCATCAAAAACACTCCATAAACGGGGGAAATTTATGAAGACACAGTACCAGAGGGTGATCAGTGGAAGACTAAAGTTCACTTTAACCCTTCAGAGTACTGAGCTCCACCTCTTGCTTGTTACCGGTACTATACATATTTCTTTCTAAAAGCTCCAAGTCCAAACATTAACCTTTGTATACTTAGACATTAAATACCAGCTCTTTTTTTCTACCATAGAATCTTACAGCTCAAAGACGGTTTCAAAACTAACATCGCTCATTTTTATTATGCAGTGTGGAAGCATGCATACAGGTCAAAGGTAGCTGTTTTTAGGCTTACCTATATTCTGCCCACAGTTTTCACCATGTGTGTATTCTTCCAAAAAAAGATAAGCTTTGAGAGGTTAAACAATTTATCTTGTCTGAACCTGAGGCAATACATGCACTGGTCATTCATTCCATCTGAAGAATTTCCCTGTTCTACCTCTTTGTGCCCTCGCTACTTCCTAGCACATTAGTTTCATTTTACAGATTTTTAATAGAATAACAAAGTAGATGTGCTGTACAATCAATATGTGAATGGAGTACAGATAACCCCTTGGAATCCACCTTCGTCAAAAAAATTTCTTTTACCTCTAATCAGGTGACCTATAACAAATACAAGTCACATTGAAGATTCCCACTATGCGAGTCTTACATTCATTAGCTCAGTAAAATGTAGACCTTGGTGGATAGGTGATGCTTCAAACTTAACCTTAGCCTGCTAGCACTAGTTGAAACTACAAACTGCACTGACCTTCCTATGATTGTATGTTGGTTTCCATATATGTTTCTATTTTTAGCATACTTTTTTTATTTTTGACTGTGAACATAACTGTAAAAGAGCAGAATGAGAAAGGATAGGAAGGATTTCGAGTGTACCTGTCACAAGCCGGTCAGAAACCGGAGCGAGGTTACATTCGTGTTCTCGGGAACAGAATTAAGACTCAAAACGGAGTCAAGCGCCCAGAGTTTTATTTGCCTAACACTAAGGTTCGCGAATGTATAGGAGAGAAAGAGAGAGAAAAACAAAAGTTACAATAGTTACCACCACGGGTCCGAGGCGTTCCGACGCAGCCCGATCACAAAAAAAAGCACAGTTAAAACAAAACCGAGAGTCAAGGCCAAGAGAAACAAAAGGGGGGGGGAGCCCTCCCCCCGCCGCGCGCAGAAGCAACAGAACGGAAAGCCAAAGCTGCCCACACCGTGCCGCCACTGGTGGTTTCTCCGCTTTTATCCTGTCCTCCCATGACATCCGCCACGAACAACTCCACCCATCACCCGGCGGTGGTACGCATGCCCAGTGCCGTCCCTAGGGGGTCTTCGATGGTCTTTGGGGGTCTTTGTGCCCCTCTGTCTTTTCAGACCCCGGGCCCAGGCGCATGCGTGGTGGTTGGGTGTCGCTCCTCCTGACGGGCTTCCTTCAATAACAGGACATGGTTGTCTGGTAGCGGAGTAGTGGCAGGCGTGGTGGTTTCCGGTGGTTTCCAGCAATGTTGAGACAGTACAGCTGATGGTCCCTTACAGTACCTCATGCCTCTAGTGTGATTTTGCTAATCTCAATACAAAATCTTCATCATCATTACCATTATTGTTACTACTACTGGCACTTTGTCCAGGTGTCTAGGATGACAGTACTTAGAATAATATATATCTGTTGCAACTGGAATGCAACAAAAAGTTGGTAGTAAATATCTGTCATGCTTTGTCTGCTCAGCACTTATAAATGATCTTAAGTCTCTTTGATTATGCACAGGTACTTTTTAATGGGAGGCTACAAATGCCTTGGAAAAGAGATGGTTACCAATTTTGTCTGTGGGGAGCAGGTCAGCTGCTGAAAATCAAGGGTTAAATGTCCGTGGACAGTTCCTGGCTGCTGTGAGAAAGTAAATGACAAAGCTACATGTTTGAAGGTCACTTGCAAAGATGAAGGTATGGAGAGGAAGGCATAGTGAATAGAGGTGTTTTTCAGCCATTTTCCACATAGCATACTCCACACATTCGGTCAAACTTGAAGTGTGTTGTAGGAGAGCAGAAAGGGACCTCAAACATGCTTTTGTCATTTATCCTAGAGCAGGACCACTGCACTTGTGCCATTCCTGGCAGAAGTTTTCTAACTTGTTCTGAAAAACACAATGTCCCAGGTAATCTCCCCCAGATCTACACAGTCTTGTCAGTCAGAAGCCTCCTATGTGCAGCCTCTTTCCTGCAGTCTGAGCCCCTTGTTGTCCTCCTTGCCTTGCAAAGCAGATGGTTTCCTTTTTCTGTGAAGCAGTATTTTACATATTTGAAGATCATTAACATGTTCTCAGACTTCTCTGAGTACCAAACACATGAAACCACTTAATCATGTATGTCTTCTCTTCTAGATTGATAATCCTTCCTGCTGCTTTCTCTTCCAGTTGACCATGTCTTCCTTGAAGTGCAGGACTGATATCTTTATGCAGTACTCTAGCTACTCTGAGATGGATAACTTCTTGTGCCCACAGGCTGTGATCCTATTTTTATATCATAACTACAGTTTTTGTCTTTTTTTACATCATGACTTTCAGTGACTCGTTCAATGCCCTATAGCACAAATATTTTTGTGCAGAAGCATTATCTTATCTATTCTTCCTCCTTTGAGTGTTTGGTTTTCACTGTAAGATGAAGTTCAGCTCCTGCCTTCTTTAGGGCCTGGCTTACTTCAGAGATTTATTTCCATAAATATTCATCCCATGGTCTAGAAAACAGCTTCTCCTCTTCAATGGCAAATGTTTAGTCATCAAAATTTGGCTGAGTGTTCACATAAAAGTTTGAGAGACTTCAGGAAAACACAATTGGCTTTTTAGGATTCTGCTGTGCCTATATTTGGGGTTTTCCAAAACTATCCTACATAAAGATGTGCATCTTTAGTGAACACTGCATTATTCAACTGAGAGACAAAATGCGTTTGTCTGGTTGAAGTTATGTTGTGTGGAGATACATGCCACTGCCATGATGGAGACTGCATGCTGTTGATAGTTTTGTAAACCATCAGATCTTTGTTATATTATTTGAATTGGATGAAAAGGCAGAGTGAGAAGAAAGTATTTTTGTAATCCGGGCTCTGGAAAATGGTGTCATACAATAGGTACAACAACGCAGAAAGATTATATGCTACAGGTCTCTTCCACGCTGTTTTGGGCTATGGTTTGCTGGGCTGCAGTGATTCTTAAACTTAGATTTAAAAGGATAAGTCTTAGCAACCTGTCAGTTGCTTTTGTCAGTACTACAAAGCAGCAAAACAGTCCTCATATAGCTCTGTGCTGCTTTGCCACAGTCACTAGTGTGGTAGCATTATCTGAGTGGTATTGGTACTCTTACTTGTAGGTTGGTATTTATTTCAGTTTTCTGCTATACACAATTAACTCAAATTGGATGTTAAGTTGTTTCGGGTCCTCTACAATCAATGGAGAAAATAAAAACCTCACACCCAGAGGACTGTCATCCTGTTGTCACCCTTTAAAGCTGGGCCGGCGCTTAAAGAGCAGGTGGCAGATGCTCTCTGTTAAC
>NW_009606385.1:0-24793 GCF_000690535.1 Cariama cristata | reverse complement strand
CTCTTCATTGGACATGCTCCAGCAGCAAAGTGTCCTTCTTGTAGTGAGGGGCAATGGCGTCCTGGCCTTTATCAGAAATAGTGTGGCCAGCAGGACTAGAGAAGTGATCATCCCTTTGTACTCCGCGCTGGTGAGGCTGCACCTCGAATACTGTGTCCAGTTTTGGACCCCTCACTACAAGAAGGACACTTTGCTGCTGGAGCATGTCCAACGAAGACCAATGAAGCTGGTGAAGGGCGTTGTTTAGCCTGAAGAAAAGGAGGCTGAGGGGGGACCTGATTGCCCTCTACAACTGCCTGAAAGGAGGTTGTAGCGAGGTGGGGGTTGGTCTCTTTTTCCCGGTAAATAGCGATAGGACAAGAGGAAATGGTCTCAAATTGCACCAGGGCAGGTTCATGTTGGAAATTAGTAAGAATTTCTTCACTGTAACAGTCATTAAGCATTGGAACAGGCTCCATAGGGAGGTGGTGGACTCACCATCCCTGGAGGTGCTCAAAAAACGTTTAGATGTGGTGCTTTGAGACATGGTTTAGTGGGCATGGTGGTGTTGGGTAGAAGGTTGGACTTGATGATCTTTGATCTTCTAACCATAATGATTCTATGATTCTATATTTATTCTGATAGTAAATGATGGAAAAGCATGTGTTGCTATCATTCAGGCTTAAGTTCCCTCCAGTCTTCTTGTCTGGCATTTTTCCAACTATAAACTGGAGCAAATTTGTGGATACACTGTCAAAGAGATGCATGATCCAAGGTAATTTGAATTTTTTTTTTACATTTACTCTACACCATAGTCCTTTAAAGCTATGCCATAACCAATCAAGAATTCTACCTGATACTACAAACAGAAGTGTACATGCTCAGACTCAGGAGACTAAAGTCTCTTCAGAGCAGAGGTCTGACCTCACATAGGACTTCCTCAAACAGAGGAAAAATTAACAAAGGTTTACTTTTGCAAAGGAGCTAAGGAAGCTTATTTTGCAACCGTTCTAGTTACCCAGAGAAAATCCTGGCTTAACAATGAAAAGGCCACACAAGTTCCTAGACAGAGAATATTACCCCACAGACAGATGCCTAGAATAGAATTTATGAGTATTTTGGCATCCAGGTAGGCTCCAAAGTATTCTAAGACAGTATTCATTTCATATTGCTCACAAAATTTTCTATGACTAAGTATCATTGAAATAGCCCAAATTAAAGCCAGAAACTTTGATAGCTCATGGGCTGCTGGGGGTCTGGTACATCTGATATTTAAACAAAAAATGACTAGCAGTTAAGACAGTTGATATTTAGTTTTCTATAAAAATATTTCAGTCTTTCCCTCCAATTAATTTTCACCTCTAAGTCAATGATTTAGGCAGAGATAAAAACAATTTTAACAACTTATTTGCAACAAATGGCTAGAATGCCTCTTATCCTACATATAAATAATTTAAAAAACCCTCATCCTGAGTCAGAAGGTAAGACTACAGCATTGGATGGAGTACATAGAAACTCTGCTGGTCAAATTTATGGGAAAAGCAAGGGTTGCTTTCTTAATTTGAGTTGATAGAGATGTCCTAGAGTACCTGCCCACAGAGATTCTACCCACTGCTGCTATCCCACTGCAAGTCTGTGATGGGACTCACAGAAACCACAGCAATACAATTTGCTGCAAAGATAAATGGCATATTTATCTACAGAGTGTACTTCTCTTTTGCCAGCAGTAAGTGCTTGGCAGCCACAAAGCAAACCAAATCAGGAAATTCATGTGGCTGAGATTTAACCCTCCCTGTTCTTTCAGTTATTCTTCTGCTGGATCAATTCCTTTACCTGGATTGCCTTAGAAACACAACAGAAGGGATGGAGAAGATGGAGGGAAGGTAGAAAGACAGTAATTCTCCCTTTCAGTGATAGAAGAGACTATAATCCAGCAATCATTTAAAACAGCCTCAGATTATATCCACAATGACCAGAAAGTTTTGTTTAGCATTTCAAGTAATCAACTTCCCACAATCAACTTGAGGCCATTTTTTGCTACAAATCTATGCTCTAAGTTATTCTCATCTTATTAAGTAGTACACCTGGTAGGGAAAAATGAAACTGGTATTACAGTAAAATAGCTAGCCAGTCCATTTTATGCCCTAAATGCTTCACCAAGCATCTTCAAAGAAGTGAATTTGATATCAAATGTTAACCCCTCCTCATGTATATCTAAAAGAACCTGGTCAGAGAGTACAGCACTCTGACAAAAAGGAGAAGAGTAACTGAACCCAGAATCCTCCAATTCAGACTGAGGATTCTGACAGGTACGCTAAGAATGGAAGAAATAAGTAGTACAACACATAACTTCACTGTACACTAGTTTTCTTAAGTTTAGTATTTTGCTCTCAGCAGCCAAATCAGGCTCAAATAAATCTACTGATCTATGTGGTTTCATGCTTGCATCTGAAGAGGACAGCTTACTGGAAGCTGAAGATGAGATGACTGCTTTTGATCTCTGGGGAAGAAAATTCTCTGGCCTTATAATCTTTGGGGGCAGACGGGAAAAAAAAAAAGAATCAGCAAAACTATCATCTGCTAGAACCACTCAGCACAAATATCTACAATGAAACTTCAGTAAGGTCTACAATGTACTAATACATAACATATCTTGATTAATTATTAATTTTATCCTAAAAGATTGAATGCTATTCTCAATATTTCTTAAATGTGTTCAACTACTATGTCTCCTCACTCACCTTCTTACTGCAGGACAGCATAATAAAAATACTAAATCCTCTACTGCAAAGTTGAGAAAAGAAGAAGGGAAAGGTGTATTCAGGTTGATTCATTATTAAATGAATGACTTGTATACAGAATATTTTTAAAGTACTTTAGCTTGTTTCATTTTTATCACTTTATCTAGGTAATTCACCTAGTTAACAGGAAGCTATCAACCTGAACACACCTTTCCCTTCTGTTCTCAGCTTCACAGTATAGGCTTTATAAGTTTTATTATGCTCTTCTGCAATAAACCAGCAGAAATTACTCAGAATACTCATTACAGAGTTAACAAGTTCTACAAAAGTTAAGGGTAGACAGTATTCCTTGTATGCTGTGCTTCAAGCTTTATCATTTACAACTACATTTCACTCAATGTGCACCCCAACAGGGAGAACAAAAAATAAATATTTAGAGCAGTACTAGACACTGCTGAGCTGTCTTAAGCAGCCATTAGACACTGGATTCCATCACACATAACCACGACCTTTATGAATACACTAAGAATTAAGATCTAAGATACCAAGAAAACACTACAACAGTAGGAAATATTTTAAAGCATTTAACAAAAGACTAGAGATCAGAGAACGGTTGATGTCAGAAGGGACCTCAATATTTTGTCAGACTTAGCAATCAAAATAAGTATTTTCAATGTGTTTCTCCTGTAATTCCTTGAGAGTCAGGCTGGTTTCCATGATTCACGGTTTTAGTTATATACATTCAAACACTTGCCATTTTTCTCCTAAAACTCCGTATTCTTTTAGATCATTTTCTTCAGGCTTAATTTCTGCCCCCCCATCAGTTATGTCAACTTCTGAGTACTTTAAATTCAGCAATAATTAATCCTAAAAGTGTAAGCTTGAGCCATGCTTCTCAAGTATTTGTTTGTAAATAACTTTATTATGACTGAAGCCCACTATCAATCTGAATTCACCATCTTTTTTCCAATCTTAATAGAACACCAAGAAAGTTTATTTCTGTAACATGCAATGGTATGAAACAAAGCTGAGCAGCCCTGAGTCACCGTTTTTTTGGAAGACTAGAGCTCCTAGCTCCATTTTGCTCACTACAATGACCATTGAAACTTCTGACCGAGTCAACTGTTTTTAGAAGACACCTACACACACACACATTTGGTGGTGGATCTATGTAACAGGACAGCCGAAGCAGTCACTCCCTCCTGTGATCCTCAACTCCTTGCAGAAACAGGAATGGCTAAATAGCTTGAAAATCAGTTCCTGAACTGCTACTGGAATGCTCAGGACTGCAACTCAATGCACATTCATGGAAAGCAACAGCAACTTTATTTTAAACATCTTCATGTATTAGGCTGCAAGCTGCAACAGTTCAGGAGCTGTTCACAACGTGGCAGTCTCTTCAACTCCTGCAACAAGGGCAGGGCAAAACATTTCAGCTGGGATACATTACAGCTTATCTGCCATCAACCATGTCGCTTCCCAGAAAACTTGAAATTGTTCTTCCCAGTTAGTCCCATGCAGATATTTTCACTCCAGAATATGAGTGTCTTGCTCTCATTCCAGTAATTACATGTTAAAACCGAAAGCAGTTCATACAGAAAAAAAGGTTATTCCGAAACTGCTATTCACATAACTGCTACAAAACCCAGTATTTTATTTTTTGTTAAGTATTTTATTAAGTATTTGAAGACAAATAGGATAAGCCAAGGACATTCTTCCTCACAGTGTTCATGATCAGAATTAAAAATTCTACCCTTCAGAGAAGCTAAAAACAGGAACATAAAACTAAGTATTCTTCATTAATGGGTAATTCAATTAAAGTTTTGCAACAATTTTAAACATACTGCTCAAAAAAGGATTTTTCTCCATAACTGGTAAGTATTCCAAATTTTCCTTTAGGTTTCTAAATGCTCAATAAATCAGTTCAAAAACATTACTCCCTTACTTGTTGGGAATTAGCTCAACTTGAACAAAAGCAGCATGTTTCTCAAAAAGTAAGGTAAATTTTACTGACTAAAAATGCAAATATGCATTTTAGCAGCCCTGAATTTATTAATCTGATAGGTTTAATTTCCATTTTCCTGCATCAGCTTTATTTATAAAGTGTCGTGCCCTATAAATATGCTGTTATTTTCTATAGTCAAGCACCCTCTTAACAAATCTTCTCATTAATATGTAAATTTAAAGTCAATCGGTCTTCTCCCTGACAGCACCATGAATTCCTACTGCACTGTATAATCGGCTTTGACTTGGCATCCACTATTTATCATCAAAGATGTCAGTTAGAAAAATTATGGAAAATGCACTGCAATTGATATGACTGCAATCTACTTTGTCAACACTTAATTGTTCCTCAAATCATACATTTACATATAAACAGCCTAAATACTGATCCATAATGATGCAAATAAACTAAATTAAAAATCTCTTCTACTGCACAAGATGCCCTGTTGTATGATGAGTTCATTTAAGAACCTATTGACAAAGGCATGCATTTCAACTAGCCCCAGAAAAAATTTCTGCTAATTTAATTGCTGAGTAGGTAGACAAACTAAATTTTGCACTGAAGCTCATGAAAGTGGAAACAAAGTGTTATTAATACTACACCACTCATGACCAATTTTAGGTTGACACAGGCAGTACTGTTACACAAACCTTTCACATTCCTAGAGCAGAAGCCACAGCAACAACTGTCATCCATCTGGTTTCAGTAAAAAAGTACACTAGAGACTTAAAGAAATCTAATCCCATTAAGACCTCCAACCTCTCAGTCCAAGACAGGAGGTGATCCTTTTCTTCTACTCTTCCTTTGTCCAATCACAGACTAACTTATTTAAACCAATTGTGAGACTGTAGCTTTAGGCAAAGCAAATTATCAATTTTGATTCTTTCTAAAGGTCAGAAAAGAATGCAAGTTACTCTTTTAATAAGCAACATGTAATAAACACTCTGCCTCAAGGACGTTAGGAAAACACATTACTTAAGTGTCTCATTATCTAAAAATACTTCCCTTATTTTAAGTAATTTTCTGGAAAGATGTGTTCTTACAAATGATTTACTTTTCATATGAAATGAAAAAGGGTGTTCCAGCACCCAACTGGTAGTGCAAAAATATGACTCTACTTCAGATATTTTTGTTATGTTTCTAGTTTTCAGTCTGATTCCAAGGCAAAGGGTATTAAAAGACAGTTTGAAAGAACTCTGGGATAGTTTGTGTCAATCTGTATTCTAATGCTGAGAAGAAACCTTTAAAATATTGTTAATATGCTAATTACTAACCACAACAATCTGCACTGAAATAACAATGCCTGAACAGAAGTGTTAAGATACATTAGCTGAGCTATAGCAGAACTAATTCAGCCTAAAGAAATACAGAGAAATTAAAAAAGAAAAAAAAAAAAAAAGTCAAAAGATGAAACTTTCTCTAAGGTTCTGGGATCACCTTATATTCTTTACAAGTAGGTACCCCAAACAACATTTTATGCATTTGTACAACGTCCATCTCCAACTACTGCTGTAAAACAGTATACATATCAATGAATATGTACATCTTTAAATATGAAGTAGTTTCAAATTAAATGGCAAAAATTAACAGTAGTAACACCCCCAAGTCTGTAATAAACACAACCAACAAGAGCTGTGGAGCAATTTTATACAGTTCTTTCCAGAAGTATTCTGTCTTTTAAGTTGTTATTCAGAGTTAAATCCCTATTGAAACCAATGTTAATAGCATCAATTTCTTGAGCTGTCTACTTTTCTGTTCTTAGAGTGATAGGATTTGTCTTTTGAATAACCCTTTTTATAAATTTTAAGTGAGAGCATACTCATATTTACATAGTATAAATTAAAATACCACAACAATTTTTACACTGCATATTTCAAAAACATACATTCAAGTCTCCACACTGTCCCTCAGCACATTAACAAAGAAAGTACATTTCACCCAGTTTCAGGACAGAATAGCAAACTTTTCTAGCTCTTACTCACATAAAATCTCCTAGAGTAAAGCACCATGTCACTTAAAGAACCACAGAAATAGGATGGACTCTGCTGCCCATTGGATGTGCCCAGGGTAAATCAGAACAGGTTATAGCCTGGAAGGAGAATTCTCTGAAGAAGGGTGGATGCCTTGTGTTAGTGAAGTCTTAGAGAGCCAAGACTTACGCATTTGATTTCTACTTTTATTTTTATTAAAGTCTGCATAAAAACACATCTTAAAAGACTAAGTATATCCAACAATGGAAATAATTCAGAATGCAAGCACACAACAGTAATTTAAAAAGTCACAAACTTACCTTCCATGGGCTTACAAACTGTGTACGTGCATATCGAGTTAACATGTGGATTATAATAACTTGACCCCACTCTTCCACGTCAACCAACAAGTTACAGAGCTTTCGGTAGTTCTTGTGAATCAGATCTATTCTATCTGGACATACTTCCTCAAATGCCATCACAACGCTCCCAGCTACCAGCTAGAAAACAAAATATAAACCAGAAAGTCAGTGTTCCTTCTACAGTTCATCCACAAGTAAGAATCAGAATTAATACTAGCAACTCCATATTGTTTCTACTCAGTGAAAAGAAACAACAACAAGAACAACAAAAACCCCTATGCCCACAGAAATGGATTCTTATTTAAAATAGAATTTGGCTAAGTTTATTAGAATGGAGAAAACATTTGCTGTTTCTATTACATACATAAATCTTAGCTCCTAGCCCTGAAGACACAGTGCAATATAAGCAAAAATTTTTTTCTTACACTTACACTTTCCGAATACATTATCAAAGAACTCGCAATTAACTCAGAAATAACAGGAAACAACTAGGAGTATAATGCAGCGACATGCCCAACAAGGTCTATCAGGATTCAGCACAGGTGTGAAGAAACTAAACAGGAGCTGGGGTAAGTTTCCCAGCACTACTGCGATCCAAACTGCTCTCTTGATATGGCCAAATTAACTGTCATATGAAATTTTATCATTAGAGTTGCATGAACACACTTTGTAAAAAAAGGCATAAAAATCAGCAATTATTGTATTGCTGATATATTGCAGAGATATATGAATACTCTTCCTCAAAGAACACAAGCAGAATTTCTGCATGTTGTTCACTACTTCCCTACCAGTTCCAAAATTACAGGAATGGATCACTTATGCCCTGCTATGTCCTCACAAAATTTTTTGCCTCCAGAAGAAATAATGCTTTATATATACACAAAGATCCTCATATTGACTATGATTATAAAAATAGCTTTGTTTTCATGAGAAAATTAAATAGATTCTCAATATTCTAACACCTCAAGGCTTACTGGAATCTTCTGATAGGGTATCTTCTTTTGAAAAATAAAGAAAGGAAACATATTGGGGTTGTTAAAATTCTGGCATCAGGTTACTTCAACTGTGGGAAAACCTCAAAAGCTGACCATACCTTATAAGGACTTGTCATTGTGTGCCTAGAATCACTGTTCTTTCTCTTCTAATTGCTTTAATTAAGATTTGTTTTGTGTCAGAGTACATGTTATGTCAAATAACTAAAATGATGAGACTTTATATGAAGCAGCTGATATGTATGCAGTCAGCATGCACGCAGTATAGCCTTCTGGCAGCAAATTAATGTCATATTCTATCTGAGCACTGGGGATCTGCATTTCAACCTCTAAAATTTCCCCAATGACTTAAAGTAAGCAATTAAATAGAAGTGGAGTTTATTGAAATGGTACTTTTTGAGAAATATTAAATACAATGATATTCATATGTTACATTTTTCTCCCTGTATTTGGCTGACATTTGGTTTATTAGTATGCGCCCAACATTACAATTGAAAGAAAACAGCTCAGAATATAGTCTTGCTATTATGCTAAACAAGTTTCAGGCTCTATGGGGATTTTATGAATTACCAATAAGAATAAACGTGAAGTTGCATTTATTGTCTCCAGCCCCGTCCACGTACTGGTACCTGCTGGTCCCAGCAAGTATACAATTCATTCCAGGGAGCAAAATTTGATTATCTGATAGAGCTAAATAAAACACACTTTACATCTAAAATAATTTGCTATTTTTTGCTGTATCACAAAAACAATAGCTCTTTTTTTTAATACTGTTAAACTAAACTTTCTTCTTAATAATGTACTGCAATACGCTATTCTGTAATTAAAAACTGCTGCAAGTTTATGCTTAGGTGTGGGTTCAAAGCTCAGCAGAAGACAGGGGTTAACTTCAGGCAAATCACTATCAGTCCCAAGCAGGTATTCAATTAGGTCAGATAAGCTGAGGATGGAAGAGAGGAAGGGTGAGAAGAGTTATATGTTAGAAGACGCTTGCAGCAAAGCAATTTTATCAGCATGCAAAACTCTGAACTACAGTTTGCAGAGGACAGTTTGATAGACCTGAAGTTTTAGAAGAAAGGGATGACAATTTTAGACAGAGACTTTTTTTAGGTCACTGTTCAATAGACTTTATTATGGATATTCTACTCTTCCACACTACAAGACAGTATAGGGTCTCTTGACAGACTTGACATACAAGGGGAGAAAAGGAGGGAGGGAAGGAGGGGGAGAGAGACTGACACACAAATCAATTTATTACTCTAAGAACAATCACAGCCTAACATTTAAAAATACCCTTTTAAGTTCATGGGTGAAGGATGACACAGACCCTGCGGTCTGACGGCAGTTCTGGAGTGGATACCCTTGCCTTTTACTGCTACTAGTACTGCACACACATTTTGCTGTATTTCTGTTTCATTTGGATATGATATAGTTTGAAAGCTGACAAAGTAATACACATAACAATAGTTTAGATCTTTTAAAACTGAGCACATATCCTATGAAAGGTGCTGGCATTTTAGAAGTCCAATTACTGTAAGCACAACAACTCCATACAAAGAAATAGTCATACTGAAATACAGGAATTCTAAGTAATTACTTATTTCAATTCACATCAGTCACCTGCTCAAGTTTACAATGAGAATGCTGTGACTTGTGAACGCTTAAAAGATATTAATAAAAATTTGCACAAACACTATGAAACACAAGAGGTGCACTGGATGAACAAGCATTTTATTCCCATGGCAAGTCCCTAGATTTACAAGTTAATACAGGAATTGCCATATATCATGCCACTCTCTCCATTATCGCATTTTCCAGAATGAGGCTTTTAATTTGAAAGTAGGGGGGAAAAAAGTGAGAACATAAGACAGATTGAAAATGTATTGGTAATAAGAGGATTTATCTGAAAAAAATCTCCTAATGCTTTCTTAACAAGAGATTATTTTCTAGTTGACACTGTTTCCCCTATAGTATGCTCCTACCATACATCTAAACATCAGAGGAACAGCTAATAATCTTTGTTTATTAAATGCTCAACATTCCATAAAAATACTTAGAATTAAAATAAAATGATCCAATCAGAATATAAAACAAAACAAAAAAAATATTGGTTTCCAAAAAACAGTCAGTTAATTTCCATCTCACTGTGTCAATAGTAGCTTTTTGTATAAGGAGAAAATATAAATCACTTCAACAAAACTAGCAATGAGCTCATCAAATTCAAATGCTGCTTTCCATTTATGTATTTTTTATATTAAAGCAATAAACATGGTTCATTTGTCTTCCACTGGTTGCCACGTTTTTCTGTGCTGTTGCTATGAACTTCAGCCATTAGCTGTGCTCCAAGGTAAACTATCTGAACCATCAACAAAAGTGACACCCAATCTATGGAGTTCATATTTTCTCCAGATTATCTATGTTAGTTGACAAGCTGGTAATGAAAAAAATCACACTAAGCAAATGGTTCCTTTAATAACAATAAATTTTCTATAAAATTATGAAGGGTACAAAACGTTTCCTTGCATCTATTTTGTCATGAATTCTAATTAACGCTGCGAAAACCTGAGAGTGCTGGGTCATCACAAGAAGTGCATCGACATTTGATTGATAATACAGTGCAAGTTGGCCTATGCTGCCAAGATTCCTCTCTCTTAAATTAATGGCCACCCCACCTGCCCTAATCATACAGCCCAAATGATATTCCCCTTCTTATTTCAATTTTCTGGAGGCAAGGAAACTGGAAAAGATCAGTCATTTATCTTCTAATAGCTGAATAATAGATCTATCACAATAAAACATCTGCACAAACTCAGTAATTTTTCTCCACAAAAGTGAAGCTTTTACCAACATTAAATCAATAAGTTAAGAAATTATTGTCTTATACACACATTTGGGTACTAAACTAAAATATTAACTTATTAATAGAAGCCTACTGTTGAAAAGTACAGAGCCCAGTTTTCTTTCCTCATTATCCCCAAACACATTGCTTTAGCTTAAAAGATCAAGATCTTCATTGCAAAGCCATCACCAATTCCTAAGAACATTTTTTAACTCTAAGAGGTCTCACTTCACAAGAATCTGTGCTTCACCTAGTAACCATGCAGTCTGCAAAAAAAATTTCAATACTCATGTATTTGTATGAAATCTTTTCACCCCCAAAACAGAATTCATACTAAGTTGTATCTGTCATATTTAGGAGTAAGTTATCACATCAGAACAGAGTAATACATTTATTTAAATATTAGAAGTAGTTTAATGTGATTAAAATATTTTCATTAAAGGAAAAAGTATTATTTAAGAGGCTAAAAGAAAATTTAGCCCTTAGAAAAGAGAGCAAATCTTAATTAGCAAGAAACATATTCCATGCAATAAGCTAATTTACTGTCACTCTTCACCGAAAACTTGCCTCTATCCCTTCCCAGATTACTTCTCAATGGAGATGTCTGGGAACATCACATCAGGAGTACATACTCGGGAATCAATGAGCATCTGCTGGTCTGGCCAATATGTTTTGACATTTCTCTCTAACATTCCTCCATCTTAGAAGAGTCCAAAAGCAGTGCTGCACTCTGTACACTAACTGGTCCCAGAACAGTAGCTATAATTGCAACAGCTGTAATACAGCACAAAACATATGTGGCCACATACTAATCCAGTTCTCTGGATAGGGCTGAAAAAAAATCATTTTATCATGCTGCACAAACATTTATATTTCCACACAAACTTCATAAACCTTCCTTTTAATAGAGGTTTCTGCTCAAACAAAATAAAATCAGATCAAAGTTAGATGGAAACCTGCAATAAATTTGGACATTTTTAATAGGCCCAGCATCTATACAACTACACCCCAGCTACAGGTCTACATTCTGTCTCCTCTTTTTAGATGCAGCTTTAGATAGACTTTGGGGTACTTTAGTTTGGACTGAGGAATGCAAGTCCCAAGTTCTTCACGCTTTACAGGTTTGGACAATAGACATGATTCCTTTTCAATATCAATATGGACTTTTTTTTTTAACTACTGTAACTCAGGTATCATTAATGAACTTGATATTTATTGTTGCTTACACAATCAGAGTTGTAAAATACACAGGCTACAAACACAATGCATTTCTACAGTTCTTCAGAGCAAGCCAAAAGCAATTGAAGCAACAAATCCTGCCTTTAACCCTATGGCTCAAAGCTAGATCAGGCTTGTTAAGTCAATGGAAAAAAACAGAATTACAGTGAAGTGATACAGAATCAACCAAAAAGAAAAACAGAACTAACTTCCTCTAAAATACCCAATTATATCTTCACACATGCCTATGTGACTTAGCTACATTACTTTTGAAGAAAATAATTTTAACAAAATACACACATGTTCTTATCTTCCTTTCTACATAAAATCATGTCAGCTGCTCAATTACCTAGAATTATTAGAAAAATAAAAGGAGCAGGCATTCATGTACTTGCACCTGCTTATCAAAGTCTGAGGTACTTTCTTCTGTAAAGCAAGTGTAAAACATCACTAGGACTTAAGTCTCTATAATAAAAACACTTGCAACATCTCACCTGTTCAAAAATTAAATACACTGGCATAAAATCACAGCTTTGTTGATACACTCTAATTCCCAGTTAGCCACCCTTGAGGGTATGTTAACGATGGTTTGCACTTGATAATTTTGCATCTTAGATTAACTGAGAGCTTAGCTTTTAATTGAATCTTCATGTTAAGTCACTTAAGGAATAGAGTGATCTTTCATTTATCTCACCAGAAATTTTAATGAAGTGCTAGGTTAAGGTTAGATCTCATCTTATTTTAATTTTTGCTTACCTCAGCTTTATATTAAAATTTACTACTGATTGAGACCTAAAAATGAACACATTTTGTACAGTCTGGCAAAATGGCTCAATTTTACTGTAGTAAAATTCCCATCCAGAGAGCTTCTTACTATTTCAAATGTAAAATGACTCTGACTAATTTAAATACCTTGCGCCTTTTCTGTGCAAGATAAACTGCATTAATAATCCATAATACCACGTTCTCTGAAAAAAAAGTCTGGTTTACATAAATTTAGAGGCATCCATGTTTAGTAGATATTCTATCTCATGTTAATGTAGAGATTATGTCAGTAAGTTTCAAAAACCCTGCCTCAGGTCAAGTGGTTATAGAAAATAAACACATTCTGAGCAAAAATTTACTTTTTATTAAAGTGAAGTCTCAAACATCACTTGAACAACATTCAATTGTTATATACATTGTTAAGTGAGTAATGTTAATAATAACACTCTCCCTCCAAATATGTCTAAACCAAATGGAATAAGAACAACAACAAAAAAAAAAAGCTGCATTTTCCTCCATCCAGTTATTACATACAATTTATTATGGCTTGTCTGAGGATTATCAGCCCTTAAGGTACACAGAAATACCAAAAGTAACCTGACATTTGTGTCAAGGAAAAAAAAGGTGGAGCACCACTCATGTTCAGCAATTCCCGAAGTCACTAAGACTCTCCCACTCTGCTAAAGACACTATTTAATAAAACACCACCACTTTCCCAATAAAGTATCTGCTGACTTTAGATTAAAAGTAGCAGGAGATGGCAACTAATGTCAATGTAAGGGGACAGCTTCTGTGCTGTTTAAATTGAAGGAATCCAAAGATTAGTGTCAAGTAAAGACTTGTGGTCTGAGTTCCACATTATCACCCTACAAATCTCAGGCCATCTGACTGTCAAACAGGCAACGGAAGCTTCTAAAACCTGAGACATACCATTAATCAAAACACATGCACTTCGTAAGACTATGACAAAATGCTGTTGTTCTACATCTTGGACCCATTTCTAGAATTCCTGTGGCAACAAATCCCACTTAACTTTCTTCACAAAGACTGCAAAATATTTTCTAAAAGCTTTTGTCTTCACGTATGTAGAAGGAGTTTTTTCTTTTATGCTAAGTGTATGAAAATCAGCTTCCCTTAGAGTATACACAAAAGTGGTTCAAATTAAAACAAATTTCCCAAGAGGAGCTTAAATAAGACTTAAAAAGTAGCCAATTTAAGGCTATATAGGCTACAAATGTACACACCTGTACATAAGGACCACCACCCATAAGCAGCCTCATCTCCTCCAATTTTAAAAGCTGGAATTAGCTACAAGTAGCACTCTGTTTCCTCCATTGTGAGCAAATTGTTAAGTTCTCCAATTAGAAGCAAAGAATAAGCTTATTCAGACTGGAGTTACCTGCTAATAAAACACTTGTGCACTATGTGCTTTCTGTTAGTATATGTGGAGGCTTTCTGGGAACGTTCAGTGGAACATGACAAAAAGATAATAGTTCAGGTGAAGTTTTTCTATGCTAGACTAGTCCTCCCAAAGCTATCAAGGATTAAACAGAGACAGACCCACTTTAGGTCACAAGCTGCAGAGTTTGAGATGAAACAGCACATACTAATACTTGGTTTTGATTCAGAGAGTCCTAAAGAGAGATTTGTATGGTTCCTTTTTGGAATAATAATTCTTCATATCACTTCCCGAAAAAGTAAAACTTCTGGAGCTGAGATGTCTCAGCGCAGGCTGGAATCAGGTCTTTCTAGGGAACAGACCAAGAGGAATCGGAGGAAAAAGCTGCGACAGTTAACCATATTATGTCTCCAAGGCAGTCCAGAAGAACCAATTCTAGACCATCATTCTTAGCTTCTTGAATGTGCTGACAAAATAGCATAACTTTGACTATTGCTTCAGCTGGTATCTTCATAAATACAGTGTCCATTACTCAGTGCCACAGAGGACTGGAATTGTGGCACATACTAAGCAATGAGCATTAATCTCCTTATAAGCAATTCCAAGTGCCAGGATCAGTGTGCCAGGGAAAAAGAAGATCCAAACCTACTCTATAATTTTTTCCTCTAACATTGTTAAAGTAAATCTATAAATGACTAGTTGTTTGATAACTTGCTATTCACCATAAGCAGTAAGGACTAGGAAACAGAGCGAAAACTCAGGGGTTTTATCTTCCTGCCATCAGCAATAAAAAGAAACAAAGATGGCTTCTCAGCTCTTTATACCTCCACAGGTATAAAGAATCTCATCTCACATTCACAGATTGCATGCACACCAAGAGCATGAACCACGAGAAGAAAATACACAAAGAACCACTGGGGGGGCAACTCCATAGAAGCACAAAGGCCTCTGACAAAATGAGTACAGGTCAAGCATAGATGCAGTCAGGAGAACTAACTAACTGATTTACTGTCTGCTGAGCCATTAAGCTCTGACACTGTCTTCCAGTAACCCTTCAGTGGAAGTTGCAAGATGCCTTTTAAGAAAACAGTACCATTTATGTCCTGAACACCTGGATTGTTCTAGAACAACAGATGATACATTCCTGTGTGTTACAAAAACACTTGGTAAATAGGAGGTGAGGCAACAGACTATCTGGTACCTAGTAATACTTTCATTTACGCAAAAAGGATTACATTCACTAAATCAGTACTCTGAACAAGAGAATGTTTTAATTTATGACTCTGCTTTCTATTTGCTCAATTATCTTTCTGGTTTAGACTATGGAAACTTATTTGTAGGGTATAGGAAGAAAAATAAAGTGTGTGACCATTGTGACACATCCAGGAGTTCATGTAGAAAACTTGCACCTATATAAGGCAGGCAAAATGTAACAGAGCAGTGTTAAATTTACAGAAATTGTCCCAGGGCATCAGTTTTACTTACCAGATTGGAAGTGGGGATATTTGCAAGAACAAACAACTTCACAGCAAGTTATCATTGTTTAACAGCTGTACACACTACAAGGCAGACTGATATCAACAGGCATATTGTGCATCATACATAAGTAATTTATTCTTACAGTATCTAAAACAAATCAAAATGACCTAGCTAATTTCCCAATGAAAAAGTGTTTATACATTGACACTTGTACACTGATTCATTACATAACTTTCATTTTCAAAATTAAAGAAGCATACATAAATACATGGTAACAAAACCAGATTAAGAATGCCCATGATGCAAGTAAAATTACTACTCTTATTAAAGGAGATCGTCACTATTACATAGTCATAGTATAATACATAAATACACAATGATACTTCTGTCTAAAAGCATATAAAACTGTATCAGCAAGGGTTAGGAAAGTGTATTACGTACTGTTGAATGACAGCCTCAGGAGTAAACTCTTTAAAAATACATGCATATGTAATAGCATATTGTTTCTTACCGTACTTCTATCCTTCAAAAGCTTTTCTATCACTTCAATTAACATTTCTTTTTGCTCTGGATCAAGGCTAGAAGAAAAAATAAAAATTCTTTTTACTCATTTGGTCAGACATAACTGGCATTAGAAGAGGTTAGGTTTGTTCACCTTTAGACACAAGCTAGAAACCAAGAATTGAAGGAGTAAAAAATTAAATTATAAAGACTACCTTAACATTATACTATTTATGTATGTTCTATAAGAATCTTAACACTTAAACTCACAAAAATTTTAGGATTTAAGAAACATCAAGATAGGCCAACCCATTAGGGAGAACTTGACTGAGCTTCAGATGTTAAGTCACAAGGACCTCACTGCTTTTGTAGAAGGGAACATCAGCATGAATGAATTCAGCAGTGAATGAACATCTGGACAAAGCAGAATCATACCTTTATTATCTAATTATCACTATAACACTTCAAGCAAGACACTTTGCTAACTTCACTAATTTTAGCCAGAAGTACTGGAACTCAAAAATTTGGACACTGTACTCAAGTGTACCTGTACAAAGCTGATATGCCGGCTGATGAAAAATAGACTGCTTGAAGTCCTATATAAATAGTAAAAACAGATGAAAAACAAAAGTTGCAAACAACAATCTTTGTACCATCCTTTTCACATTGAAAGAGTAGAGAAAAATTTGCCAGAAACACCCATTGTTGTCAAACTTGCTTCTTAGGTAGGTAAGGATCAACTTTTCATTCCAGTTGCTTCTTCGTTGTGGATCTACAGAGCATGGAAGAATTCAAAGCCAAGGCAGAAGAAACTACAAAGAGAACGTAGGTACAAAGAGCCATACAGATGTGTATCTCTAAGCCTTTGAAAAGACATTTCAACGTGGATACAATTACAGGTAAGTAAGGAAGTATTTGGTCATTATTGTACACTTCAGTTTTAATGCTGAGTGACGAACTGTCCTAATACACAGTATATAACTTCCAGCTACAGGTTCACGAAGTGAGTATCTAGCTGCATACTGCTTCACTAAGGCTCTAATACCTAACAACACTAGAACATTCTAAATGGGTAAGAGAACTTTGTTAGAAGCCAGCATCAGCATAGGCAAACCAACAGCACATTGCTCCATAAGTACTTTTACAATCACCTTTTGTTCCAACTTCTATTTTTGTCAAAAAAGGTTTACTGGATCTTCTGCCAAGAACCAAAAGCTTCAGAGGAAAAGCCAAAAGTCTTTTTAATAGGCTTTATTTCAGATTTTCAAAATTGGCGTAAAATTTAAAGAGAAAAAGAAGTGAGTATGTATTACTAAGAAACTTTGAAAAATACCAAATTTGTTCACAGATCAAGAAAATCTTCAGTAAGGGCTCTAATAAATTGATTCACATTCCTCCACTCCGCTTTCCTGATGTTTTAGATAAAGAAGGCAGCATTCTTGGAGACAAAAAAACAGCCTAAAGAATGATCTGCTTTCTTTATGGTACCTACTAGTAATAGTATGGAATCTATTAATACTAGTGATGGGACCTTAAAAAGCCATTTTCCAAATCTTGCTGCAAGTAGGTGCAAGTACAGGTTAGAGTTTTCTACTGATAGACAGAAGATACTAACAGGTCTGAAATGCACTCTAAGTGAAATAAGCAAGAGGTCTGACATTTTCAATGATAAAATTACTCCAATGTACCTGGCAATATTGACTGCATTGGGCACAAATGTTGCTGTTCACACTATGCCTGAAATCTTTTCTGTTTGATATGTAAGCTTCCTGCTGTTAGGATTGATTGAACCACTAACGAACAAACTCTTCTAGGTCAGACATCTATCCAAGCACCGTGACAATAAATGCAAGGAAGATTGGAGTATCGAACCTGCATCTAGAAGTCTGACTGGAGCACTAACTGAACTACAGGACTATCAAACAGGTAGAGAAGTCATGGAAACCAAAAAGTAAATGGAATATTCAGGCACTGTTAGAATAAATTGTTACTACTTCTTACTCATATGCTCACAGAAGATGGAGTAATTAGATGTAGGACGGTATATAAACTGTTGACTGATCTTCACATCAAACATCCATCATTTCCAGAATTCTGACTTCAACTAACTTCAGACAGTCTTCTGAAATTCCTTGCTCGTTACAAACCGGCCAAAAGACAGCCTTGCCATCGGTATATGATCTGTATCGCTGAATTGTGCGGTTACCAGTCATGAACCTGCTGAAACATTTGGTGAGATTGCCTGTTAAAGACTCTTATCTGCAGGCAAACTGACTGGGCCTGCCTGCGGACAGGTTGATTTGACAGCCTCTTCACCCGTTCCAAGTACTGCTGCTTCTTCAAGTGATCCAGAAAACTATACTCTCTCCCTTGGTCCTGTGGTAAACCAGTGCTATCAGATACAGCATTTCTATAAGCAAATTTTGAAAATGTGACAACAAAAGTTCACATGCTTTCTATAAGCAGTTTCCAAATTCTGCTACCAAGGACACAATTATTAGTTACAACTCCACTCACAAGTAACCATGAAGCTTATTCTAGTCCAAGTAAGACAGAATTTGCAGCTACAGCAGTTTGAAAATTTGCATTATGATGCCCAGGATGTTTGCATAAAGTGAAAACTTGTGGAGGATGTACAGGCCCTCTAATTTATTAAGCAAAGCCTTTATAGAACACTAGTTGCATTAGTTTTCCCTTGCTATGTGAGCGAGATGTCCATTTTACTACCAGTCAGGAATTCATGGAAACTAGAAGGGAGTGAGGCCTGTTTCTCCAAATTGTGCCGCTGTATTTTTTACCACGTGCTGTATTTTTTACCATAAAAAATACCTTTTTATGGTATTTGCAAGGATGATTTCCATATCATGACATCATATAAGCAGAGGATACCATATGAACCAGAGGCAAGAAAAAATACAAGTTATATTTGAAGATGCAATCATATCCAGAGATTGGATGAAAGATGGATAAAAGGTCTTTTAGCACTCAAGTTAGATTTCAGAATCTTCCAGTTTTGCACCAATCACCAATAAGCTCTTTAATCTGGACTAGTAAAATAAACTTTGCCTGTCATGAAAAGAAGAAATGGAAGCATCAATTTAAGTTAAAATTCTATGGAATAGCCTGCTGTCCAGATACTGCTGTGCCTTGCTGGCACTAACAGACCATTACTGCCAAACTCCTCCAGATAGTTTTGATACTATCAGGAAATAAAAGGACATTCTGTGTATGGAGAAGACCAAGTCTTTTGTGTACTGGAACCAGATGCTAGCAAAAAATAAACTACTCAAATAGCAGGAAGGGACTTAAAATCCATTCTCTCTTGTTAGGTTACATGATAAAAGGCTTGTCTGCACAGAGAGGAATACAGAGGTGGAGGAAACTCCAGTAACATCCTGACCCAGCTACTCCTGGGGCCACCACGTGAGAGCACTCAGCTCATTTGAAGAAAAAAAAAAAAAAGAAAAAAAAAAAATCACCACAAGGAAGGAGACCCTGCCTAGGTTCTTCAGAGAGCTGCCATGGAAGAGCCATCGGCCTTACGGTCCTGAAATGAACCTATCGTGACTGAGAGAGGTTCTCCAGAGAACCTTTCAGACTTAGGCATGTTACTAGCTACAGAGCTATGAGACTTACTATGCAATGCCAGAAAGAGCATTTTGGCAATTATATCAGACTTACTAGGGGATGTTTATGGGAGAAATGAAAGGCAGGGAAAGGGAGGGATCTAGATGATTTCAGGAGCAACCAGCATAGGAAAATAGAGGGGTAGGTGCATAGAAGGAGCCAGTTGTACACAAATGCTTTGCCGCTCAGCACACTTGTCTGGCCACGCTCTGCACCTGATGACTACAGTCATTAAAGTCTATTTCTATTCTCCTGTGTGAGGCAGTCTCTATTCTGTGTGCATGTCTGATATGGAGGTCTAAGCTCAAGCAACTGGAGTCAGGCCATGGGTTATAAGGACGTATATAACTGCAGTATCAGCAACCGGAGCAAGTAAGTATGTCATTGTGTGATTGCTAGAGAATGTCAAGCCAGACTTGGTGGCCTGGGAAGCCAGGTATTGAAGTGGGGCCATAGGTCTGGGTGGACATGTGAGTGTCTCTGAGTGAGACAACCAGAGATTTTGGCTATCAGCAGGACCAGGGCATCCAGGTCAACTACTGGAGAGACTGTAAGGTCTGGAGGTTGACTGACATACCCATTTGCGTGTCTCAGTCTCTCTGTTTCTCTCCTCTCTTCCTCTCCACCCAGCAGGAGAAAACTGGAGACAAGGGGATATCAGGGTCAGTTACTGCACAGTTTGAGTGTCCAAATCCAGCTACCGTGGGATTCTTAGTGTTTGAGTGAAAGGGCGGGGGCATGTATGTGTGACTGAGAGTCTGTAACAGCAAGTGCAGTGGGGTTACAAGCATTGTGCGCTTGTATGTGTCAGTGCCAGTGACTGGGGCGACTGGGGATCCAAGCCCAGTTACTGGAAAGACAGAGCATCTAGGATCGTTACTGGGGGATCCACATTGCACATCTATAGGTCTACTAATGGCCTGATCAAGCAGAGAGTGCAACAGGTAAAGGCTGTTGGTGCTGGTTTTGTCTGCCTAAGTGCTGTTTTCTGTCTATGCTGATCTGTATAGCTGGCTGTCTGCATGTGTGTTGTATGTGTGTGTGCATGTGACCACTAGGAATACATGCTCAGTCTCACTACTGGTTGGTCTGAGGGGGCATGGAATTGGGCTGCCTGATTTGGCACCCCTAACACCTTTCACCCTCCTCTTTTTGGCACAGGTGAAATAAAAGGGAAAATAGTAGAATAAATGTCTGCCTTTGTTCTGGGAACATACAGATTCTGTTGCCTACACCTGTGTAAACCAGTGCCTATCTGTTCGTAAGAGCTCTTCCACAACAAGATTTTCTCAAGAGGAAGATTTGGAAGAGTTAGATTTGCACAGATAAAATTTCTACAAATTAGTATTCATTTGTAACTTGTACTGCAAACTACAGCAAATGCCTTCAAAATAATAGATGTAGATGCTAAACACAGAAATCTTTGATCCTGAGAACATCCACCAAAATAGTTGCTACAAAGATGACAATAACTGGTATACTAAAACCGCAAGATAGTGCATCAGTTTCTTTTTGTATCTCTTCATAGTTACCCTGTTATTGTAGCAAGCAAGAGACTTGTCTGAATTCCAATCAAATCAGTTGAGTGACAGAACGCCTATACACACTTTATACTTTTTAAGAAATGTATCTGATATATCTGAGACATGCCAACCCCCCCAGCGGTCGTAATAAACGTTGCCCACAACTACCTTAAAATTGCTTTTTGATATTTGTCAGAACCACTTACCTGTACAGTTTTTGGATTGCATGGGCTGCGTTCTTCCTCACATAAGGAGATAAATCAGAAGAGGCTTCCTTAATAGCAAGCATCATAATAGGAACAATAATTGGGACGCGGATACTGGATAAAACTCTTAAAGCACTTGCACGGATTAACTGATTAGGATCCTAAAGAATGGAAGAGAAGGGGAGTAATAAAATATGATAGTGCATAAACCCATCATTAAATTCTTCACAGTGTTTACACTAATTAGTGGCCGGACATTAAAAAATATAAATCTATCTGGTTATCAGTCAGGCCTGCAAACTAAGGCCACACTAATAAGAAAATGTGCCAAACTTCACACAAGAAACTTTCAACAGCCAAAAGTAGTAAAATAAAGTAAGAAAGAGAACACTGAAGCATTATGAAAATCTGGAAATCTGGCAAAGGAAAACATCAACATAATTCATTTTCCCAAGCAAAATATGGGAATGATGGATAAAAAGACTAATATTTTATTTAACGATCTGAAACATTTTCTGCAATCCAAGTGCAATTCAGACATTCTGAAAAACACACCTAGCTCAGTTTTGTTACTTAAATATAAGAACTGTCAAATGAAAATGTGGTTCGAAGTTGCAACACTCCCACTCAAGTTCTTAACAATACATCCATTTTATGCTTTACTGCAAGATATAAACTGAAGTCAGTAAAACTAACTTTAAGAACATGTCAAAACATTAAGCTAAATGTTTTGAGAATTTTTTCTATTCCTTATCCTTCCCTCTTTCATCCCACTACTTGCTCCCCTTTTATAATGCTAGGGTTAGCTTGGAGATCCAACCATAGCACAAAACATCTGTGTTTGGAGGAGCTGTTATGTAAACCTTGTCCCTCAATCTTGGGACACATGGGAAAAATGTTGCTTAATCAAGTACTAAATCCTCTAAAGTCTAGCAGACTGAAATTGCAACAGCATTAATTCAGTGTGCTGTCAGCCAGAAGGACACTTCCCAAAGAACAATTCTGCCAAGTACTGAGAGTTGGCAACATGCTTTTCTGACCAGCATTACTTAATGATCAGTTCACCTAAGCTCTCAAAATTCCTACATCTTAGCAGCTTCCGAGTAGTAAGTATCTGGATGGTGAATGCACTTGATTTGGCGGGTTTTGGAAAAATAACTTGCTCTTATCAGAGTTTGCAAAGCTCATCTCTACTCATGCAAGTTTAAAATACCCTAAAAACTTCTTTCTAAAGAGGGAGAAAAAAATCTCCACATATAAAGTCAAATTATAATCTTTATTACAAAATCAGAAACAAAATGTTACCAAAAAATGAACAGGGAGCATTAATTACATTTGACTGTCTTCCATAACAGGTTTAGTAATTTCCTTAGTTGCTGCAAATCTCAGCTAGCTTGGAGGCTACCTTCTTGCCACACCACCACTTTTTTTGAGAGTTACTCACAGCCACAATGTTTGAGTTATCCCCTCTCCTTTTGTTCCCACTATTCGCAGCTTTTTAAAAAGTTATGTCATGAGAACTGTTCACTGTATACTGCTCTCATTAAAAACATAAGATATAAAGTCATTTGCATTTTAGCTTTTCATGGCAGTCACAGGCAATAAAGGTAGTACACATGACATTGAGATAAAAGGTGGAAGGAAAGAGGCAGAAAGCCCTCTAGTCAGTTACAGCGCATTAGCGTTCTTACAGTTGCACATCCGGTGCTTTGCAACATTTTCCAACGAGACAAGGTCTGGGTCAGTGACAGGACAGAAATTATGAACCTAGAGTAGCCTTACAAGAAGAGTACAAGAAAAAGAAAAAAAATATTCTTCTCTTACTATAAATCCTGGCCAAATTTAGGGACAGAGACTTAACCAATCTTTATTTTTTCCACGGTCACACTTCAAAGGTAATCCTAATCTTTGTTCTCTAATCTCACTCCCCATTGTGATCTGAATTTGAAATGAAACAGCATAAAATGCTATTTCTTCAGTGCTTTTAATAAAAAAGTAGCATGTGCAACACATTGAATAACTTAATTTAGGTACTACTATCTTCCTTATGTTCCTATTCTTTGTTGTATACAAAGGTCTTTTAGACAAACTAAAAGGAACACAGGTGGTTCAGAGTACTAACAGGGTCTTCTTTCTACATATATAAACTACCTTAGAAAGAGAAAAGGGATTCCAGAAATTCAATGTTTGGCATGTGAATTTGAGAGCACCAATCTGCTGCTTTTCTTTAGTGAAATAATTTTACTTCATGCAGACTTAGCTGACTGACAAGGTTTGAGGTAGCACAAAAAGCTTATTTATTATCAGTGACATAACCTGAAACTACTTTATCAGATGCAGGTATTTACATGCTTTAGTTTACCAGACTACACTTACACAGATATTTCTATCTTTGTGATATCAGCTCAGAATTCTCTATGAAATGTTGTTTAGTAGCCACTCACTTTTAAAGCACGCTGGAAAGTACTGATGGACAATAACGCTAGATCTTGCTGCTCCTCTGCATAACGCATCAGATAAACATATACAAGCTTTTTTATCTGAAAAGAAAAACACAATGAACATCATTATCAGAAAGTTTTAGAATTCTATGCAACAGTCCTAGACTGCACATTTTCATCAACGTTTTCTTCTTTGAAGGAAGAGTTAATATATCACTGGAGTACCTACATGCTTCTCAAGTGTCTTATGATTTACCGTAATTCTTTTCATAGAAACTCCCTGAGGTACTGCAATATTATCTAATTAATGATACAGTCAGATGAAGGCTAATAACACAAACCACTGGTTTATATTATCAACTAGTAAATAAAGACTTGAATAATCTAAAAAGTTGACATGTGGCAACTGACCACCTGAGCACTCCTCATGTTTCTTTCTTACGGAAAATAGATGAAACTGCAATAGCAAAGGATTTCAACAAGCTCATTTTACTTTACCCTGAAACTCAAAATCAATTACTTCAACACATTTGAAAGAGAATATAACTTCCAGCTAAAGTGTGGTAACTTACACTATTTAAATCCCATTAAAAAAGCACTTCCAACTATGTCTTCAACAAAAGCAAAGGGTATTAGATCCACCTTTGTCTGACTACAAGCATTCAAAAGATGCAGCCAATATAAGCATACTACAAAGGATGCAATGTTCAAAGATTAAGAAAACCCCGGTATGATTTGGGGGGCGG